>NC_031772.1:10205084-10505084 GCF_001522545.3 Parus major | reverse complement strand
ATGGGGAAATATTTTTGATACTATAGTGCTGTTTATTAATTAGCTCAGACATTTGTGATTTGTGTTCTAATTAGCATATGACATCCAGTACAGCAGCTAAAAATGTGATGCTACAGTTGAACTGCGTTGAATGTTTGTGTCTATTTATGTCCAATTTAGCTGCATAGAAACTGAGGTGGGCACATACATTTATTTATATATTTACACACACACACACGACCCGTCATACACTCCTTGTGGGGTGTTTTCTGTGCAGCACATCCTTAGCCCTTACAGCACTTGAGTTTAAAAAGGAGCTTGGGGGTTGTGCCAGCCTGACAACTGTCAAATGGCGCACTTGAAAACTACTGGGTTAAGATTGTTTCAGACCTATTCAAATTTAATACCAGACTTTAGATAAATGCTTTCATAACAGGGAAAAAAAGGATACATGATGGCTTAAATCTTTCTACAAAATTATATGTTTCTCAGAGGATAGCTGTAATTGAATTATAGAATGCCTTGAGAGTATCCTTGTCGGTGGTTAGAGAGATAGGGAAGCAGAGAGACTCTTTCACAAGCTAAATGTTGAAGAGACACCCTATAAATCAGCTATATGAAACTCCCAGCAATCATACAATTATACTATAAATGTAGTTTGGGAGGAATGAAAAGCCGCATTTATTTAAAACATTAAGAAAAATTACTCCATTGTATGAGACATGTATTTTATCTGTGTTTTATTCAATTAAGTGTTTCTTGTCTGCCCAGCTAACGCCCGTCCTTCCATCATTGTCACAATGCACTTGTATGTGGGTATTAGCCTTCTAATGTGTGGGGAGGAGACCCATCTTGGGAGCTGTAGTAGAAACCGAACTCCAAAAGGAGGACAGTGATAACAGAACTGCCTCTATTTCTGCCAGAGACAACAGAGTTGGAGTTTTCTGTTTAAAAGGTTTAGTACAGCCGGCTAAACAGAAAACTGGGAAGTTGATCCAAACTCTCCACTTGTGAGAGTGAATTACGAGAAAGACAAGGGGAATTATTTGTGGATATTTTGTGTTAAAATTCACTTGAAGAATTGTTCCCTATTGTAGAATTTTAGCCAAAATTATTTTATTTTCTGAAAAAGGAGTAGGAAAAATATTAATTGTATAATTATTACCGTTGTAATTGGCAACAGGGGGTCAAAGCGATATTCATATATTTATATGAAAGTTATATTAAACTGAAGATACCAGTAAACACATAAATTGGCAGTACTTACAATTTATTTTAGTAATCTTAATGTTAAAATTTGGAGGTATCTTAGAATATTTAGAGTTCTTAGTGCAGTTAAAACATCCCCAAAATATCTTACATGTGAACTGCAGCAAGAGCTGGTTGAACTTTGTGTTGGGTTGACCTGCCCTTTCTAAACCCCACGTTTTGGGTTTCTCTAATGGGTACCTCTATAAATCTTACAATTCCAGTAAGCTGTAAGTAGTGGGTGGTGTGATGCAGCCTCACTGTAGAAATAGGAAAAATCTTCTGTTTAGTTGGTGGAAATATGGAAGAGTTTTTCCAAGCCCACAAAGAAGATTGTCCTGGTGCTGAGAACAGACAACCTGATTCCCTTTCTTTTGCTTGATCCTGTAAGACTTCCTCCTGTAGTCTTGTGCAATACCAGAATTCTGATACTATTTTTGGAAGAGATCAAGCTGTGGATTTTGAGTTCTTGTTTGGTTTTCAGTTTAACACGGCATTAGGAGGGCTGTTACTCTATAATACATATAGTATTATGGCCTTACCAAAAGGAGATTGGAAATTAGATCCATATTTTTATCTTTGCAATCTCATTGCCATGCAAACAATACTAAAGCTGTAAGAAAGCAGCTGAACTAGTGATCTCATTTAGCAGGCCAGACAGCTAACCTGAGCAGAAGGGAAATTGTCAATAAAAACAGGCTGGAGGCTGGTAAGTGTTCCAGAGGATGTAATACCCCAGCTCCAGGGGCTGGAACACATCTCGGGTTCTTCTAATGGAAAAGTCTGAAGATTTCTACCACAGATTTGCATATGTTAGCCTGAATACATTATTTGGTTTGCCATAGAGAAGCATCAAACCACATGTTATGTATAACCAGAGGTCTGCATTCTTTTAAGAATATGTTTTTGGGGAAAGGAAGAAGGTAAGATTTGTGAGAGAACCAAATATGATGTGACTTCTCAGCAACTGACTTCCACAGTATTTTTCTATTTTCTCTCTGAAAAATTATGGTTAAAGGCTACTTAATAGTTCAATGCTACATTGATTTTTAAATGAGTTTTATGATTTGGCTTACTTTTTGGGAGGGGAGTGGTAACATTTTAGGGAGAAGTCTAACTAAAGTGCATCCTAGTTTTGTACAGTCACAGAAATTTCAGATTGCTAGTACAAGCCAAGAGAACATGTCAGCTAAAGAAATGTGGAAATTCACATGGAGGTGGAGCAGATCAGAACTATTTTCAGGATATTCATCTCTGAGTGAGCTTAGAAAAGCAGCACCCTCAGTGTGGGGGCACTCGGTGGAAACACGCTGAAGGGTGATGGGCCCTCGGTGTTGTGTGTATGGACTGGTGTAGCAGCTCACATGTTGCAATGTTATTTTATGCCACAACAGGAGAATAAAGGGAGTAAATGAAGGGCTAGAGCATACTCAGTCATCATGGCTAATAAGTACTTTATGGCTAATTTGTAATTCAAGGATGCGGTTAGAAGTAGAGGCTGCTGGTTATGAGTTGATGCTCTTAAGTTAGCAGGACTGAGTGGCCAGGGGTGAGACGGGCCCTGCTTCTGAAAGATATGAAAGTAGATGAAGTGAAACTATCCCACACTAATCAGGATTTGAATCCTGGAAATGAAGAGGTAGAGGAAAAATGTGAAAATCCCAGATGCATTTCTAGATGAAGCAATGTGAAATATACGCCACTTTAAAGAGGGCTTCGTTTTCAGTAAATAAAGGGTTGTTAGAGTGTTGGTTTTGGTTTTGTTGGGTTTTTTTACAATAACCTCCCTGAAGTTTTCTTTTGTTTTATAGTGTTGCTTCCTGAGTCTTTCAGATCCCTCCAAAAAGTTGTTTATTTGTTGGGGTTTTTTTTGGTTTTTTGTTTTTTCCTTTTGCCACCTGAATCCTCTGTACGACATAGATGATATATGACTGAAGAGTTTTAGAGAGCTTCTTGACATTATTTGAAAATAATAATAAATGGGTTCAGACTGATTTTTTTTTTTCTGCAAACTTGACAATGACTGCAAAATAATAGTAAAATTGTTTAGTTTTTCTCCTAGAATACTGCCTGTTCAATTGTGTCCGTAAAATATTGAGATGAAGATCTAGATGCTGCCTACCAATCTACCTCCTCAGAATCTTTGTACCACTTACTAGCTAGAATTCTTTTTTGCATTTTACCATGAGCCCTCAACACTGAGATGCCACATTTATATGCTTTATGTGAGACCCCTCTTGTAACTCAGAGATGGAGCATAGCTGTTGCAATCTGCTTTCAGAATTGCATCTAGTTCATTGATTTCTCTCTGCCTTGTGTCTTAAATACATTATTGATGTGCACCACTGTCTTGAGAATGCTGCAGATGGTTGCACTGTGCACCTGTAGCTGGCATATGCCTTTGTTTACTGCTGTAGTATAAGAAGGGGAAGATTTTAGGGTTTTGTTTCTCTTTCGAAAATATGGACCTGGGAGGCTGAGCAAGGTTTGATGTTCAGCCAAGCACAGCTACTAAACCTTGCCATTGACCTTACTTTTGAACTTTTCATATCTGTATATCCTAATTTGTGATCTTCCTTTTTTAACTTGAACAGAAAATTCCTTTGACTTTTTGGTCAAACCTTCTAATTATGCTGCTCTAGGGGTGAATTTTTTTTAACCACATCTTACTGTGGACTCTACAGTGTATCTCATGGTTTAAAAATTAGTAGTTTTATATTTACTACTAATATTTAAACCATGAGATACATTGTAAACCATGAGATAAATATAAAACAATGTAATCAAGCATTTCATGCTTTGGGCTCTAACATCTTCTGCCATCTTCTTTAGCATCCAGTTTCTATTAAAATCTGCAACATGCGCTTAAGTGTGTTCTTATTTGAACCTTAAAAACTAACTTTTTGTGCTTGCCTAAATGTTGCATGTTAAATGTATAAGAAATTTTAGAGATCTGTTTATTTCTGTCATTCTTGTATTATTCTTGGTTTGTTTAATCCCAGTGGACTCAGTAATTTACTGTTGTATATCTGTTTTTGAATGTGTAGGCTTGAGCAAATTTCAATGATCTTTAGTGGGAAGGCTGTTTCAGAGAGGAGGAAATTGTAAGCCTAATGACCTAAGAATACAAAGAAAAGTTTTATATTCTAGATTAAAAAACTGTGGTGGGTTCAGATATACTTAGAAGAAACTGAAAAGAGTGAAATGCTTATTGAAATTACTGTATTAAGGAAAGACATTTCCTTAAAACATAAATTGTTTTGTAGCTGTAATTCACCAGAAATAATTTTGTACTCTGAACTCACTGAAGGCTCTAGCCTCATTGTGCTCAGGGTTTCTATGGTAAAATGTTACTGCAGTTAACATGATAAAGAGAGCTACCGTGGCCTGTTTTGAAGATGCAGATTTTGAATTCTCAGTAAAAAATTAATACAGATCAGCAGTGGCCACAGGCTTTTAAAGGATCAGTGAGAGAGAAATGACTTAGTTTCCCTTGTGGTAATATACACAGGAAAGGAAGAAAGAATATACATGAGTGAGGGTTTACATTTGTAATAGATCAGAGGTTTATGAAATGGATTAATACCAAAAGAGGTAATATTAGTCATTGTTGCTGAAAAGTTTACTATCAGGCATTTTGCTCACTGAAAACAAAAACAGACCCATGAAGGTGCTTGTGCTGAGTGATGTGACAGATTCAGCTGTGAGTATGACTTAAACCCAGGGATGAGCTCAATGACTGATCAGTCTAAGAGCATCGTGTTGGCTGCCCTTAGCAAGGGGGGAGAAGGGGGTTAAAGCAGTTCATACATAATTCATTGCAGGAAAATTAATTTGCCAAAGCATTCAGTGTTTATATATAACACAGCACAGCGATAACAGACTTCTAAGCTGAAGCCAAGCCTTTCAACATTTTTTTGCTTAAGATCCCAAGAGATATTTCATTTACTTTGTTCTTTATAGATGTTCTAAGTGAGAGTAAGTATGTGATTCACATTCTCTATCTTGGTTTGCAGAAGAGATGGTTATGAGCTATGAAATTCAGATCTGGATGGAAATTTGCCATCATCTGTTAGATGTATAGTCTAAACTTCCATTTAACTTCTTATTTGCTTTTTGGGAGTCTTGTGTCAGGTTTATGGCTCAATGGAGAACTGGATTAGCTTGCAGTGATTAATAGTCCAGTAGATCAATAAATGAGAATCCTCACTTGATTGCACCAGATAAGACATCTGCATGACATTCAAAATCTGAAGGATATTTGTTTTAATAATAATTTTAATTGCCTATTTCTGAGACTCTATTACTCCTACTATAAACAGCTTAACTAAAGTATTACGGGAGAAAGCTTGGCTTTGGTCACATGACGCAATATTCAGAATATTTAATGTTTTCCTTTGTATTTCAATTTTTTAGTGCAGCTTAATATTTTTATTTTGTGTTATTTTCCAGTGTAGGGAAATGAAAACAGTGATATGTCCAGGCTAATAGTGACATTTTTCTTTTGAGTAAATGAATTTATTTTATATCCCAGTTGTGTGTATGATGCAATGAATGCATTGCCTGGCATTTGTCTACAGTGATCTTAATCTGTATATACTGACAGCTTCCCTCTCCTCCAAATGTAATATGTGCCACATCCTTAAAAGTATTTCTGTTGCCAAAAACATCTGCCCCTGTAGTGAATACATTCATATGCTACTTTTATTTTAATAATGAAGTTTTGCATTGTGGACTTTTTTTAAATACATGGAGGTAACGAGTACTTTGAGCAGAAACAGAAAATGCAAGTTAAAGATGTATTCTAATGTATTTTAATGTTAGTGAGAAAGATGTAGGTCTAAAGTTGTCGTGTGTGTGTCCACTAAAAACAGAGTCAATATCTGGGTTTATGTTTAGCATCCACAGTAAGTCAATTAAAACGGATTTTATAATCATAGAAAATGAAAGTGAGAGCATTATCATGCCTGTAGGAAATTTTTATGTGTGGAAGCTAATTCTTTGAATAAAATGGTTCTTGTTTGTATGATATTTTAGTTTTTTAAAAAAGGTAACTTAGTTTCTGCTGTAGCCTTCATACATTAAGGAACTGAAAGAGCTTAAAGTAAGACTAACAAATTTGGCATTTTTTCCTTCATCTGAAATACGCAATTTGATAGTTTAACTGCAGGTGAAAGGCTACTTTTTCCTTTTTGTATAATTTGGTAAAATAACCTGACTTGACAGCTAGAGATATGGGGTGGAATCTCTTAATCTTAATGAACATTTTTTAAAATATATAAGAATATTCTTATGTATTTTGTTACACTATTCTCCAAAGTGGGGGGAAAAGGAGTGTATGCCCTTTGCCCTCCTTGTATTCTTAATGACAAAGGCCAAGATCATGAGCTGAGAAAGGTAACTACTACTTCAAATCAGGAAACTGAAAACTAAAATTTAATTGTTCGATGCCTAATTTAATAGGTGCTGACTTTTCTGGTGCCTTTCCTGGAAGGTTTCCTACCCTGTCTGAAATTAGACTGGCTTAGTGATTTATAGAAAATACACTATGTTGCTAAGTGATGAGACTAAGAGAACTAGAAAAATCCCTTTAAACCAGTCCCCACTGTTAGTAAGAAATCATGAGGAATGCAGAAACTGAATGGTACTGGCCAAGCATCAATGCCTGTGGCTGAAATTTGCCCTCAGTTGTAGGGCTGACGTTTGTGTTTTCTTAGTGCTTCATTTTGCCTAAGCCTGAGTTCAGGTGCAGTAACTAGTTTTGATTTCAGCTAAATATTGCAAAATTGGGGGTTGGGATGTCTTTATACTTACATGAGATAAGTACCACTTTGGCTTCAGTACCATTTGTCTGTTGTTGCTTGAGTTTGCATTGTTGTGAATACAAATGGAGAGACTGTATCTTTGTCAGTCCTCTGAGGAGAGGTTTGCACTGCTGAGATTGCCTTTTGCATACTTACTTTCTGTGTGTGCCTTCAAAAAGGACTTAAATGACTTCAGTACAGTTCTTTGGATCCTGGCCATCTCTCTGATCCACAGTGCTAGATGCTGTAGGGAAGTCTAGGAGGATGGGCGCAGATGTCTGCTTACTATTCATCACTGGAAAGAGAGTTGTGCATTTGAGTAGTTGAGGCTATTTCTTTCTTGTGCCTTGAGCAGAATCTTGACCTTACTGGGGTCTAGGAGAGTAGCTGGTCATCAGGCTGTGGCTACACTTTTACTTTCTGAATAGCGGATTGCTGTCAGGCTCTAGTTAGAAACATTCACAGTGCATTGATACTGTCTCCATTTTCGGTTTGTCTTGAAAAACAAGGGAGAGAAGGTTTGCCCCTGCTCACATCTATTTGAGGCAATGATTAGTTCAGGCATGAGAGACAAGACAGTCATTACTCTTCCATAAGCTTGAAGATGCTTTGATCCTGTTCAGATGATTTTGCACTTCTTTTTTTGTATGTGGAGTCAGTCTGTGCTTTTGAGAAGCTTTTTAAAATTTTTTGTAATCAGCGGAGTTCAGCTGCAGCTCTCCACTACACAAGGACAGGTTGAGTTGGGAGGGAACTGAGGTGCTGTTACTCTGCCATCCTCACCAGACACCGCAATGGTGAGATCTTGGGGGCAGCCTTTAATTCACCCAGGTCGTGTGAAACCCAGGCTAGGTTGTCACTCAGGTGCCTGAAAATTTCTTCATCTCAGTATGTGTGCTTCAGAGTACCTTGGTGATTAAATTATGGTAAGGCAGAACTGGAGCATCTTTCAAACCTGGATTCTCTTCCAGCCATCAATGAATGGATAGAAAAAAGGATTGAATGTTAAATCTTATTTTGGCTTGTCTAATCAAGGTGGTTATTAATCAAAGGACTAAAGCTGTCTGGGTGGGGAGAGTGAATAGAGGAGAATTTTGAACTTACGCGTGGTTATTTCATTTTGTGTGCTCTGTTGTAGCTCTTTTGCTCTATGGCAGCAAACAGCAATCACATTTCCAGTCTGATGGTACCTGTAAGTCAACAGTGCCTCTGGGATCCTTCTGTGTGAAAGGGGCCATATAAATGTAAGGCAATGATATTATCTTTATTATCAATTAAACTTTTAGTGCCTTTGACAATCTGGCATTCAAGGTGCATCAAATGAACTTGAGCTGTGATTATTTCTAAACACCATGTAAAAGCAGACCTTAGGATATAATCAAAGTGAAAAGGACTAAGAGGGCAAGTCAGTTATGTCAGGATTCAGTCACTTCAGAATATTAGAAACTGCAGAGAAATACTGCCTCTTTCTTTTTTTTTCAACACCCCCTGCTCCTCCTTCCCATCAAGAGATTTGTCTCTTCAAAAACTGAGGTGCCACATTCTTTAACTCCAGGGATTTACTATAGCAGGATTGTTGATGGCATTTTTGTAAGGAATTATAATGGAGTTAGCACTGGAAATACTGTGTGCTGTTACAAGACATACTAATTTTTATTGAGTAATTCTGTTCCTTCCCTCCACCCCCCAGGATGTGTTATTTTAGGATGATTATACTTCACCCTGCTATTTCTGTTCAAGGTATGATAATTAATGTTCTATTTCCAGACCTGTTCTCCAAGCCTGACCTTGCACATACCCGTATGAGTGTTATATGCATATTTTTAGGAGTTTTGTATACTTTACATGATCATTGTCTATGTCACATTCTTTGTTAGAAACATTCAGAAAACACACTTTATGGTTTCTACAACATTAATATATTTAGCATAAACTAAGTTAACTTACTGGGTATGTTGTCCTTCCTCTTTACTTTAAATTGAGGGAGGTGTTTTTTACCTACCGTTAAGTACACCTGCGTTTCCAGTTAGAGATGGCTGTGCATAAGTGAAGGATGGAGTGTTTCTGAGGTGTATGGCAAGGTTTTTGGAGGAAAACAGATTTTACATTTTTCAGTGTAGCCAAGATGTATTTAAAAATTGTTTTGCCAGGGTTTCCTGTTGGGAGAAGGTTCTTCTGTATTTCATAATAAGGTATATTTGGAGAAAGTCTTCAATTTTTTCTTTTTATTAATTCAGCCTAAAAATGGCAATGCAAATCAGGATTTTCCACTCCAAGGATATTTGGTAAGCCAAATTCTGTTAAGGAATTCTGTATTTCTGAACTACCTAACAACTTTTCTGTCTATAAAATCAAAGCAGACTTGAAGAATTGTTTTTCCCATCTTCCCCCTGCTCCAAAATGTGTGGGCAACCTGCAGAAATAGAGACACAGCAGATCTGATCAGTTCCTGGAACGCTCTGGGAAAAAAACCTCCTCAATCTACTGAGCTTTGCTACCTTTTGTTTGGTTTTGTTTGTTTGTTTATGGTTTTGGGTTTTGGAGGGTTTTTTTGTGTAAATTACTGCCGTTTTTGTTTCTAGAATAACTTATGAGCAGTTAAGGTAGATTGCCTGTGAAGAGCTGTCTAATGGTACAGTATTTTGTACATTTTCAGGTAACAAAAGCGAGAAAGCAGCTAGCATTTGAGGCATTGTGTGGGTTTCTAGTATACTTAAACTTCAAATTCTTCTGTAAATTAATGACTAGATTGCAGTCAGCACATGTATGTGGCTCTTTTTCTGTAAAGATTTTGTCTATTGGATTTTTATTTGATCTGTGATGCTGCTGAATTAAATGTAGTTCTTTGAGCATTTCTGCATAGATACTGGCAATCTTTTTTTTATTTTTCTTTTGTATCTTGGATTATAATAATTCTTACTCTGCAGGCAAGAAATAAAACAGAGAGGATGGAGTAAATAGTTCTAAACATATGGTGAATTTAGTAGGCTTTCATGAATGAAAAACCCATTAGGGTTACCTTAGTAAGTAGTTACTATATGTTTTTACATGATTTTTCAAAAATCACCACTAACAGCTCTCTGGAAAGGTGTAAATAGATGTTGGTCTGCCTATACTGTGAGGGTGAGATACATGAGTAGAACACAAATATGTCTATGTGAGGAAAACGTACATAAGTCTCATTCTGCATACTGATTCTTGGCACAGTGTTTTGCCCAGGAGGCAGTAAATAAACAAATGGCCAGCCTAAAACTGTATAAATCTGAATGGATTCCACAAGGAATTTTGCAGCCTTTCTGACTGCAAGAAATCCCATGGTTTCCCTGTGACAAATGTATTTTCCCAAAGCTTACTGCAGTACCAAGGCTATGTGTTTGCCTTCACAAAGTAGAGTGGATTGCAGTCCTAGAGACATCATTTTTCATCATCTGCAAACATGAAAATAACTTCAGTAAGCACAGAAGCCTGATTTACTGTTACTAAAATGCTGCCATCTCACAACGTGCATCATGTATAGCCGCATTTAAAAAACAAGTGAATAAGGAGAAAGCAGAGAGAGAGGGAGGAAAAATTTAAATCTGAAAGTGCTTGGTTTTTTTAATAAACCAAATATTTCCCACCAGCTGCAAGTGTAACTGAGAAGATAAATAATGGCTGCTGTTTTAAATCTAACAATTGCTGCCACATTTACATATGTGTATTTTGAGTTCAGTTTGTTTAACCTGGAGATTGTTATATTGTGCCACCAATAAAAATATATATTCAGTTTGTTTACTGGCTTCTCTTAGAATAACACTGATATTCCCATGGAAGTTTGGTGGCACTGCAAAGATGGTGCTCCCAATAAGAATAACTGTGCTGTGTCTGTGTGTGTGTATTGAGACACAACAGTATTTATGTACATACATAAAAGAGTTTGTGCAGTTTTTAAATATTAGTCCTGATTGACTTTTAGCTCTTCTTCAAGTACTTGGAATAGTTTAAATTATTATATCACTTTGAATGTTATACAAGTAATCTGTAAATTGCTTTTATGATATTTGATCCCTACTCAGCATGTGACATTGCTGTTAAACTGAAAATTCATGGAACATCCAAAGAGAGGTAACACAGGAAGCTTTCTCTGGGCAGCTGTAACCATGGTACCTGAAATATTGTCCAACATAACCTTTTTGATACCTTTCTTTTTCCCCACCAGAAAGAGCTTTTATAAAAATTCCTACAGCTTTCCTGTTGCATTGACACCCAAATTCATTTCCTATCAGTTGGGAATACTCAGCTGGATTTTTCTTTAGTTAAAAAAAAAAGCTCCTGCTGAAAATGGAGATGAATGTGCTTCAGAAAATAACAAAAGTCTGTCTGTGTGTTTTGAGCTGCTATCTCATTGTATAATCCTGCCTCTTTGAAGGTTTAGATTTTCTCTGTAGACTAACAGTGTACATAGAAATGTAAGTTTAGTAGCACTAGGCCTTCTAGAGCTATTCTTTTTCAGTGTGATAGAAGCTTAAAAACATATTTGCAAATTGAATTAATTATTCCATTGTGCTTTGAGCTGGTGTGACGATACCTCAGGTTGAAGAGACCTCTGCCTTCACTGACTGGTGAATGCAGTGTGATCTGCCAGGGGACACCTGCTCATGGCTCTAACTCAGGATGGGGCAGGAGGGGCAGATTCTGTTTCTGATTTCTGTGGCAGCTCCCCTTGAATGAATCTCATGCCCTGACAGTAGCTCAGGAGCTTCTGTAAAGTAGCAATTTTTAATCACCAACCAGAACACATTTTTCCCCTGTACATGTCCAACATGTTTGGGATGTGAGACTCAACACAAGACACACTAAACAGATGACCATGTTTGAAGTTTCATGTTCAAAAAATCGGGATTTGTCTGCTGCACATTGCAATATAAAATTAGCTTGTGATGACAAACAAGCAAAAGGTTCAACACCCCTAAAATTCTGTAAGTGCCCTGGCAGCCATGTGGCACTCACAAGGGGCAAGAGCAACTCCTCGGTCTACCTGAAAAATCTACTGGTCCCCAAGGAGCAACCATGGTATCATATTGATCATACACCAAATGTACATATTAGCCTCCTAATCCAGCTAGCACAGTTTGCAGTCTGTCAGGGAGAATTATTAAAAGAATCTAAAATATCCTGTTAATCCATGCATATGTTCTATAAAAAGCACACAAACTAAATTGGTTTTATGTTGTTGGAAAATGGTGTCAGGGGACATTTAAAACAAAATGAAGCAACAGGGGCAAAATGTGCTAGAGGGTTATGGAAATTGTCTGGGCATGTGCACGTACATAAACATGTGTGCTTCATATGTTGTACATAACAGTGTTGCCACCTATTGATAGAAATTTAAACTTCATGTAGATCTTTATTATATTTTTTCCAAACGCAGTGAAGGTCTCTTCCTTCTGATGAGACTGGCATGAATAATGTGTATTATTTGTGGCAGAATAGGTCTTACAGGCTTTGATAATACTATCATGTTATAAAGTAATGGGTGCTGTTCAGAAACCAACAAAGGATAAATGTTATCAAAGGAATCTAAAGCTGCTAATGCTTTTGTATGACTTAGATGTATGATCCCGTTGTCAGTGGCAGTTCTTTGATGTACGAAGGAGTGAGTGCATCTGGTCTGCACATTTCAAGTTTATCTCTAATTTTCATGGGGATAGAATGAACAATGAAAAATTAAGGCAATATTTATACATGTACAACTGCTTAAACTGTTCTTTAAAAATATACTCGGAATCAAGGAGCTCCCTATTGATTGTACTGGAGGGGTGATACACTTTTATTTAGAAATTAAACACATGCTCATTGGCATTAAATCTGTTACTGGTGAAATATGAGTGTTATTGGAGAATAAAAACTTGTCTAATTTACAGTTTTTTGTTTAGACATCTGTTTTGTTCTGAAGAAAAATGGATTGTTCTTGTCTTAGAAAATGAATTAGAAGTTTCCCAATACATGTTCAGAGGATTTCCATTAAAAACTAATGGATAAATGTGAGTGCTGCTTTATAGTTGGGGAAGAACATTGACTAATGAAATATTGTTTGTGTAGCCATGAAGTTGCATATACATATGTTCAGTTGTGTGTCATTCTTTCAAGCAATCAACATTTGTTCTAAATTAGGGTTCTTTTCAGTATTTATCAGTATTGGATAAACTCTCATATTCTGGACTTGTGCAGTAAAATGGATGATCATGTTTTATCTTCCAGTGACAAACACAGTTTAATTTCCTGCATATTGCTTTGCTGCAAATTAATCTAGCCTGGGATGTCTTGGCTGAGTGTTCTGCAGAGTGCTGAGGTAAATCTCTGGGCTAGTATGGAAGAGTTCCTCTTTTTTTCTTCAGTGTCCAGAGAAGGATACCGGAACTGGGGAAGGGTCTGGAGCACCAGTCTGATGAGGAGTGGCTGAGGGACCTGCAGGGACACAGCCTGGAGAAAAGCAGGTTAGAGAGAACCTTATTGCTCTTGAGAGCTGCCTGACAGCAGGGTGGAGCCATGTGGAGTTTGGTTTTTTCACCTAACCAGTAAGTAATGGGCCTGAAGTGGCACCAGTGAAGGTTTAAATTGGATATTAGGAAAAATTCTTAAATGAAATGGTGGTCAGTCATTGAAATAGGCTGCCATGGGAAATCATGGAATCACAATCCTTAGAAGTGTTCAAAGTGTAGATCTTGTATTTGGGGACATGGTTTAGAGGTGAACGTGTAAGTGTTAAGGTACTGGATGGACTGGATGATCTGAGAGCTTTTTCCAGCCTTAAAAATGCTATGATTCAGATGAAGCAGGAATAGAAATTACCCTCTGTTACAGACTGTGAGGGCTGAAATTTGGAACAATATCCCATATTCCAAACATTCAGTTTGGCTGGGGGCAAAAAAGAAGACACTGCGTGTTAAGCTGCACATGGAACTAAAACAAAAGGAAAATCAAAGATTATTCAGAGGTGTAGAAAGCCAAACAGGGATCATGATCTTAGAAGAGATTCATACTTAAAAATTCAGGGATATGTTGTTTTATTTATTTATTGTAAAATAAACAGAGGCATTGTTTTGGACTATTTAGGTGGTCTGAAATTTTATGGCAAATGCTGTGTATTAAAGGCTTATTGTGTAAGGAAAGTGCACTCTCTTAGCTGCAAGCTAAATTGAATTCTATGTCAGACGTCTAATTTCTCCTTGTAGTTGTGAAGAATATGTCCTTACCTATCTCTCATTTGTCAGGAGTTGATAGGAAACATCTGCACAACTTGTTCAATCTGTTAACGGTATGTGTTCATCCAGGCTTAACTGACAAGTACCAAATAATATTGGACTATGAGAATGACCTTTGCTAATAAGGCAGTTACATGATACCTGATATGAACCAAGCCACTTCTAATGAAATGGTGGTTTGAAATGACTTTGTACTATTTAGCCCCATTACTATCAGTATAGGTAAAGGAGAAGGCATATTTTCTTAAAATATATTGAATATTTTCTTGAAAATGTTTCATAAAAAGTAATTTGAAGAATAGGTAATATCGAATAATTGTTTTTATGTGTGTTAATTTTATTTTTAAATGCAGCTTTGATAGCATTTAAAGATCCTTGTTAAATATTGTATTGGATTTAGAAGAGATGTTTGTTTCCTTTACCAAATAGGTTTAGCGTGTTGCAAGGAAAATTTTATAGAAATGCTTTGTATTGAGTTATTCATTTGTGGATTAAGATCACCAAGATGCTGGAAAATACCATGGTAGTCCAGAGTTCACAACCTTAATCTGATTTAGGCTGTCTTTGATTATTAACTTGGACTCCTTTATTTATTTATTTTAAATCTGGCAGACGTTAACTTCTCAGGAATCTGTGCTTCTCTGCTGAGATCAACCTAATCCTGCTAAAAGAACTCTGAATTACAAAACCTAAACCAACCGTGGAGTTCACTGCTTAATGTGGCTCAATCAGATATAATCTTCCATGGGCTGGGAATATAAAGGTCTGGATACTGAACTGAAAAACCTGACAATCAGGAGTACTGTTTATTTCTTCAGTTATGTTTTTGGAAAAATATGGACCTGTTAAAAAGGACTACGTGATACAGGCTGTGCAGTACCTATATCCCAATGTTGCTTGCTTTGTCTGTGGGAATTGGCAGTGAAATTTCTTCGTATTTTGCCATCATTACTCAGGCTTTTTCTCAGTCGATCTTATGTTTTCTGAGCAGGATACTTCTCATGGGCAGAATGCTTCACTCTCTACATGAATGTTTCATGTTTCACATAACTTTTCAGAAATATATTTATTATTGCAATTTAGCAATTTCTTTTTATATGAGTATTAGTATCCATTAGCTAAAATCCAAACTAATCTTTTTTAATTCAGCCACACAGATCACTAAATATGTTGCTTTCTTACCCTGTCATTGTAAGGAATGCACACATTTATCCTAATGGGTTACTTTTTATTATTAACACCAGTATCTCTGACAGATCTGTTTCCTATTTTCATGTGCCACTGAAAATGTATTCTGTGTTAAGTTTGGGTTGTTTGTTTTGCTGTAAAAAGTCATTTGATCATTATTAAACATTCATTGAGCATTTCTCATAACCATTTGACTTGGAAAATGATATCAGACTAGATTAACAAGTTGAAGCTTGGTAGATAAACACATGGTACTCATTAATTTAAGTATTTAACATTCAGTAAATATGATAATGTTGATTACATTCCAAATTCAGCCAAGATATTTATGGTATAAGAATTCAATTTCCCATGTTTTCTTTTATGTTTAAACTCATCAGGGAGATAAATTTACGTGGTGTTTTGGTCATTTGGTTAATTTGTGATTAGTGTGCACCAATATTTGAATGTTATCAAGAAAAAGTAATGAATACTTAAATCACTTTTTAACATTTTGTGTGCTGTGCACTTTCACTAAAGTATTCACTTGTCTCTTTCATTCTACTGAATGGATAAAGGAGGATTTTTAGTTCTAAAATCACCTAATACAGTTTGTTATCTGAATTGCTTCTGAACTGTAATACAGCTTAAGTTGATTTAAAGCCAAGTTATTGAAGCAGTTTAGCCTCAAAACATCTGTGGTTATAAAATGGACCTCCTCAAGTTGCTAATAAGACTTTTTTTTTTTCAGTGTTTCTTCCAGTGTAATGGGCCCCTTATTTGAATTGCAGAGCAGAAATCACCAGATTACATTGCTAAATCCATGAAGTTTTTGTTTAAACTCATTTATGCTACTGTGTGTCAGTGCTGCTCCAATTGAATCTTAGAGGAATGCATGTAATTTTTTAGAAATAATTCAGATTTAGAAAAATGTGTTCCGACCCCAGAAAATAAAAAAAAAAATCAGTAAAGTATTTCTAATTTTAAGTCAGTGTAGTGGTGAGGATTGCAGCTCCAGCAGTTTCACTCTATTTTCTTAGAATTCACATTAAAACATTTAAGAGGATAATATTGAGGATGACCTTAATTCAGTAATTTTTAAGTTTTTTAATCTTAATGAGCTAATTTTTCCAAAGTAAATTACAAAACTCTTAAGACAGCATTCACATTCCTACAGGGTGGTGTCTGGGTAGTGCAGCTGCAACTTGTTTTTTCTCTTTAATCTATAAAAATTTCTCTTGTTCCCCACTAAAGTAAAATTAAAGTAAAATTAAAATAATATATTTGTTCATTTTATTTGTTCATTTTTTAGTTTTGCTGAGGTACTGGTGTTGCAATGTTTTCAACTCCTACCAACTTCCTCAATACTATAAGCAGGAGACTTAGGATTGTGACTTTAAAGAACAAAAGACCTTTGTACTTCACAAGATTTTACGGGACTCCTGGTACTTCACTTGACAAAAGGAGTTTCACAAGGGCTACAGGGAAACCATGCTTCAATCTCTGCATCTTTAGGTGTTAAACAAGATTTCACAGAAAGTGATGTGTTGTTGAGAGCTGGCTTTTCAAATGTAGGATTTGAGTAAGAAAAAAATACCTGGGCTATAGAGCTGACCTTGGAGATCAGTTGAAATAAAGGTGTTGAAGAATAATAAATGTGTTAGCAATTAAAGGCAAAACAACTTTTAAAAAGTCCTAATTAAACTGGGGGAAATCAAAATAGAAATACTTCTGTGTTCTTCTCTCAGAGATAGCTCACTGGCCATCATGGTAATGAATGTAGTAATACTTGCAAATGATTCTGGCGATCTCTGGAATTTTTGGTCCAATTCTATATGTGTCCTCATCCTTAAATTTATTTAAAGGAATTGAGTGGCATAATTGAATTACTAGGCAACAATATCTGTTACATAAAACTTCGTGTACTGATAGCTTAAATTTTTTAATTGGTTTTAGATTTCTTTTTTTTTTAATATATTCTATTAACTGCAGAAATAAAATTGAAACTCATCTCTTTTCTCTTAGTCTACTGATATTTTTTTCCTTCCTCCAACTATTCAGCAACTTTTAGTAACAAGTTCAGTTTTCTTTAGTTTTTCTTTTTTAAATTATGCTTGTTCTGTTATGCTCATTCAGTGACCCATTCTGTAAAATGGGAGACGATCAGCTAATACAGATCAGCTAGTCACTGATGATTGTTTCCCCTATCAAGTGCTCCAGATGGGATGTCACCCTGTGACCAGATTCTGCTGATCTCAGAAAAGCCCCAGTGCATGAACCAGAGCCACTTAATTCCTAACTTTGGTTGTCTGGCAGCAACATCCCCACATGTAATTCAAGGTTGACTATTGTAAGAATTAGGTGTAGGAGTAGGAACAAGAGTTTGTTTTTTTTTAGTTGTGATTAGGTCTTCAATCCTGACGAAAACAGCTGCAGGTCTATTAATAATGTTTGGTAATTGTTGGAGCTGAAATGAAGAATAGTTGATTTTGGTATCAAATTTCCTGGTAGTGTTTATAGTTTAGACTACAGATTTGAGTTCCTTGTAACTTTATAAGGATGTGAGATAAAAATACAAGTAAATTCTGTGTGTGTAAGAAATTTCTCGTTTTTCTAGGAGGTAAAAAATTTGCATAGTTTAAAACTCTTCTACTTGCAGTAATTTTGAATCCATAAGATTTACATGTGTTCGTAAAAAACACAGACAAATACCGCCACTCAAGAGCTAGGTGCTTAACATGTGATTGTCTCAGAACTTATGCTCTGGGAGTATCTGCAGACTTGTCTTTGTATGAACAGGATCACACTGTTCAGCTACAGAGATTTGGGTGGGGTTGGGGGGCTGTTTTTCATTTGGTTTGGTTGTGTTTTTTTGTTGTGATTGGTTGGTTAGCTGGGGCTTTTTTATTTGTTTCATCTTGAACAGTGCTCACTTGTTCCTTAATTTCCCAGGCTGCTGTAGGTGCACATGAAGTTGTATTTTATTTCACCTGCATCAGAGGAGTTTGTGCAGACATTTCTCATGTCTTTTTTAATGGTGATCCTATCCTTACTTCATGAAGGTCTTAAACTGGTCTTTGACTGTAAACAGATTTCTTAACTGTAGAACAAGAAATGACTGTTTCGTTTTTTTTTGAATGTTTGATACTTTCCATTTTCAATGTAATGTAATAGCAGAAAATCAGACATAAGCTTTTAAGAGAATGATGATCTTCACAAGGTTAATGTATGTTTCCAGCCTGTCTCTGGTGCATGTCTGCAGTTACAACAGTGCTGGTAAAAGGGTAGCATTTAGGAAGGTATCCTTAGGCTACTTAACTTTTCTTTTTAGAGCAGTTATATTAATATGAGACATCTTTAATAGCAGTTGACATAAACCATGTCACATAACAAATTGCTGAACCTTGGAACTCCTCTACACCTAAAAGCACTGAAATGTGTGTTTAGAATTGCCTCCAGACCAGCAGTGACTCCAAATGTTTTCTTAGTGGAGCTTATTTAGGTGGCTACTTGTGATATGAGTTATGTAGGTAAGTTACGATTTTCATGGTCTTTTGTCCCTGAACTTTATTAATTTTAAAAATATACTAAATACTCTGTGAAGCTCTATGGCACAATTTTCTTCAAAATGATATTTATCTTTCAGCATCATCCCCTGCTGACTTGTTCTCTTGTGCAGATCAGCACTGGCTTACTTTGTTAATGTCACAGCTGCATTTTTCTGCTTCCCCCAGCATCTTGTACATATAAACCAAAGCACAGTTGAAATACCTGTGCTGGGAATGTCTCTCCTTTCATTACCAACCTGCCCATAAATGAAGACAGACCAGAAATGCGAGTTGTTTCACAGATTGAGGAAGAAATATGGGGAGTGTTTCAGGGCATTGTCATTCTGCACAGGGTCACAGTGAGTGAGTGTGGGTGGCAGACTTCTTCCTGACCTTTTACATGATCGTGTCATGGGGCACAGTGCAGCAGCCAGTAACCAAATTCTGCTGGCAGTGTCCTTGCGGCTTTGAGTGTTTTCGGGTATTTACAAATGTTGCAAACTAGAATATGAGGGGGAGATGAGAGTTAACATCCCTTCTCAATTGAAAGCAAGTTTTTGGAAGAAATTAAATCACTGGCAGATGTAAAAGGTAGATGCCCATTTCGTAAGCTCAGTATGGATGTATTTGATATGGGAGAATATAAAAAAGGATATGCACTGAACCAAGCATAATGCAATTCAACTGTAGGTTACAGAAAGGTCATTTTCTTGCCTTGTTGGCTGGAAAAAGACAGCAGAGCTCTAACATATAATTGTGTTCTGTGACAGTAAAAGGAGTCTTTTGGTGCTTTGGGAAAGGAAAGTGACATTTTCCTTGCTGAGAGAAACACAGCTTCACATTAAACGTACACTACAGTGCTCCCAATGTAAATAGAATTAGCAGGGGCAAAATTGTTATCCACAAGGATAATGATTCTATTTTTTTTAAATTCAGCTAGTATAGACAGATATGTGTGCACATATATAAAAGCAACAGACAAGAGTCATATTTCAGTTTCATCTCTCTCCCTCTCCTTGCTGTGATTTCTCAGCTGAAGAAAGGGAGCTGAGCTAAAAGGAGTCATTGTACAGGTGCTAAGAAGACTGTGTTCTTGCCAAGTAGGGTGGTGTAAGTGATAGTAATATATTTGACATGGAAGAGCTTAATTAGCTGAGAATTTGGAGCACTTAATTGAAAAACGGAAGTGTGGCATTGTTTCATTTTTCCTATTTCATGTACCTGTAGTGTGGTTGTAATCATGGTTTCTCCCTTGGCAGTCCCTGGGGTTCAGAGGCTATTGATTTCTTTCTGAAGGTTCATCTTCCTGTCAACATTCAAACAGAAGAACAGGACTGCTTAATTTTTACATGCCTTTGTTTAGTTACTTGCTTAGTGGGAAGAAGCAGTTGCAGCAAAGTCCCATTTACTTTTGAACTGGAATTGGTTATTGAAGAATACCAGTTTCCAAAAAGAAGTAGGCTGCTTGAGTCCCTCTTGAAAAGGATTTTTGGGGATAGTATAGCCTAAACTAGGAGAAAGGACAGTCAGAAGCTCTTAGACTGAAAAAAAGGCATGGGCAAACAGCTCTACCAGCAGTAAATAAAAATAAAAATTAGTACTTCAGAGATTGATGGTAAGAGCAGGAAGATTATTTCAACTGGAGTTTACCATGTTAGAATTGTTTAAATGTAAAATCAGTGCCTCCCTGTTAGTGTATTTCTACAGAAGACACTATTTTCCTGGTTTTTTTGGAAAATAGATGTAGGCAAGATGTAGTCAAGAAGCTGCTTGTAATGAGAGTGCAAAAACTGTGATGCTAATAGGCAGAATATGTTAAAATGTGAATAATGCTTAAACAATAAGTATCTTAGCTGTTCTAAAGTCTATATTAAAGAAGGCCTGGGCATAAAAGGCAGTAGTCTTCCACAAACAAACTAGTTTGTAGTTTTTATGTGGTTGCATGATTGTATGTTTGTAGTCTGCTGCATTCCCAGATGTAGCTAAGCCTTTGGGAATACAGCTGGGAAATTTTTCAGTGCCAGCACTACATGCATTTTCTTTGTAGACTATTACAGAAAGTGGTATAATCAATTTGCAAAAACAACGAAGTTTTGGATGGACAACTTAAAATAATCTCTGCCAAGAAGGCTTTACAGACTGGTGAAAATGGATGGATACATAATATACTTCCAGTGTGCGCTACAGAAGACTCTTGGTACTTCCAGGAGAAATTTCCAGCAAACATTCATTACAAAGGATTCTCTATTGAAATGAGAACAAAGGTTCCACTAAAAAGATCTCAGAGGATTCAAATGTACATTTTCATAGGTGACATGCTGATACAAGCCAGTTCTCAAGGGGTTGCATCAAGACATAAATCAGCAGTAATTTCAACCCTGCAAGATCACAGCACTATCATGAACAGAAAGAAAATCAATCTGACACCAGCTCAAATAATAGCAGTTCTGGGAGTCACAGGATATAGTACAAGTCTACTGGGAGGGTCTGCTTGTCAGAACAATGGCACTTGAAGACACTGAATACTTTGGCAGACATCAAAGCAAGAAGAAAAGGAACAGAAAGATGACTTCTCAGGCATGATGGTGTCACTCAAACGAATAGCAACCTGAGTGATGCTTCAGCTGAAGGTGAGGCAGATGTTGGTCGTGTGGTCAGGCAGTAGTCAGGTCTTCCTGCAAAAAGTACTTCAAATGCATGAAAAGCTTTTCAAATTTCAACTTAGTGGGTGATATCAGAACTGCATAGTACTTGATGTTTCTTCTCAGAAGAGCAGAAGTTAAGAAAACTATTTTGGAAAAGACTGAAAAGTTCACTTTCTATGTGCAGTAAATAATGGTGGTTTCATGAAAGTTCTTAGCACTGCTGTGGTAACTTATTTGAGAATCTTGCAAGACATTAAACTACAGATCATATGCTTTCTGTGAGTGCACCAATGTTGTGAGCCTCTGCTGGAAATAAAACAAGTTGCTGAATCAGTGCTGCTTCTAGAAATCCTAGAATGTAGCAAAAAATAAATTGCACCAAAAAGGTCATGAATCTAATTATGAACAAGCCACATCAAATCTGAGAAGTGGACAATGCTAAAGAGATGCTGAAAATATTTAAGGTAATGTGTCCTGTTAGGAAACTTCACTTGGAGGTGGGGAGCTGGTGTCAGCATTTTTTTTCAGAGATTTTTAGTAGGTGGATTTTTTTATTTTGCAAAGGGAAATGAAAATTGCTAAGGCCCCGTGAGATCTACCACAACAATTCCTAATGCCCAGAGGAATATTAAAATAAAAGTCTACCAGGAAAATTGTGACTTTGTTTATTGTGATGTCAACTGATAAAATCTTTTGTCTCATCAAATGTGACGATAATTAGACTTGTTCATATGATTTGATAGTCCATTTGATAGTCTGGTTAATGTCTAATTTGCTTAAAGAAGACTTCCATTATTCTAATTAAAAACAGGGAGAGTGAACGTGAAGAAAAAATTGTCAGCTGAATGTTTTTAAACACCATTGCCATGGCATCCTTGTATCAGTGAAAATCTAATGCTTGAACTGAGGTTTAGATGTTCCACAGTATCCATGTGTTGTAAATTATTCTCATATTCTAAGCTTATTGTGATACAAAATTTAAATTGGTGTCTCAAAAAATTAATAAGATCTACACGGAACATGTAATTTTCAATTTTTGTAATCTCTTTGCAGCTAAACCTGATTTTAACAATTACTTTTTTGCTAATTAAGCATTACTGGGTCTTCTTAATTAAGCACACAGTTGGAAAAGAGACAATAATTATCCCAATTTGATGGCTATGCCAATTTGCATTATCAAAAAATAACTAAAGCACATTCAATTTTCTTGTCATATACAAATACTGCTTGCCAAGCTCTGGTGTATTTTAAAACAGCGTACCTTCCAAAGTTACTCCTAGATGTTATTTCATTTTTCCTACCTGTGTATGCACAAGTGCATGTACACCTCACTGTTGTATTGCATTGTTAGATAAATTAGAGCAGTTAGATATGTGTGTGTGTGTATATATATATATATATATATATGTACAGTTATAAATATTTTTAGAGTATTTGACTCCTCAGCTCAGAAGAGCACCAACATTCAACTGTATTTTCATAGAACTCAGTAACTAAGTGGAGTATTCTAATTTTAGGTCTTTACAATGCAAAAATATGCTCTTGTCAACAGAGCAATAATCACAACAGTGAAGAAGAAGCTGAGCTTCCACTGGCAAACCTGTACAGCCTGAGGAAGCTTAGTTGTCCCAGGCATTCTTGAATGTGAGGGGGAGCATTCCTTTTCTTCAGGTCTATTATCTTCTTAAAATGTCTTTTACTAAGACAGTAAAATGTCTTTTACTTTTACAGCTTTGACTGCACATTCTCCTTGGAGGAAGAAAATAATTCTGGGAGATCCGTATTGGAATATCTATTCCTGTAGTCTCAAACTACACTCTCATATAGGCCAGATTTCCTTTATCTCTTTCCCTGTAATTGTCCCTGCCATGCAGTTAGTAATTAAGTTGAAATGACGGTAAAGCACTTGACCATGTGCTGTATGGATGCTAACTGTGAAGCAGGCAGCGCAGTGCCTGTGGAATAGCAGGCCACATAACTTTCTCCGTCTTGCCCGAGAAGGTGCCCTGGGAAACCATAAGGAGGAATTAAAACAATCCTCAGAGACAGAAGACAGCCTTGCAGGTACTGTTTGTCAGTTTCTTGTTTTCTTGCAAGAGAAGGTTGAGGGGTGGTGAGCCCCACTGACCAGTGATGGTGATGGGTTAGTTTACTAACCAATACGAGGTTTTCCTTTCTGTAATTTCATGTATCGGTCTATAAAAAAGATCTGAGGTAATAAACCGAGAGAAATTCTCCTGTTCGACTCCAAAAGAGAGCCTGTGTCGTTCTTCTCACCGTTCCCAATAGAGTGACAGTGCTGGGGGCTAAATCTGTAGATATTAAGCACTTGGCTAATTTTACTTAAACCCAGACTTTTTCATGTTCTTTAGAATTCTTAGTTGAATTGTTGAGATGGTGGGAGACTGTTCACAATGTTTCCATTTTTTAAAATGCAAAAACGTTCACACTATGAGTTATTCTGCAATATAATTAGGAATTATATTTCCTAAAATACAGCTCTTCTGAAAGACTTTGTGCTCAAGAGATACTCTGAAACCTGTCCAGGATGTATCACCCTGAATCCTAAATGTACTTTGTCCCACGGAAGTAGAACTTGAGCTTTTGTCCATGAATCTCAGTAACATCAAACTATGAGTTTCCAAAAGAAAACATTAGGGACTTGTGTGATTCTTATAGTCAGTGAGTGGCAGTTCTCCAAGTAAAATGAAGGGCACATGTTGGACAAGAGTTCTGTGTCACAGTTGAGTAGTTGACATAACGTATGTTTTTAAGATCACTTTCAGTCTTGCCATATGCCACTAAATACTGCAACAACCTGACTTTCTTTGCAATTTTATTCTGCCCTGATTTTTCTCTGAAACTTGAGATGTAATGGACAACACTTTGAATTACTAAAATTAAATTAGACTTTGACTAATTTTAAATGGTCATTAAATGTGAAAATGAACTTTATTCTGCTTGCGTCTATCACAATGACATGTAAATGTATGAGCCAGTGTAATCCATCCAAAAGTTAAAAGAGCACATTCTGTAGGCTGGAGTGTGTTAAACCCATAGCATGGCCCTGAAAATTCTGGTTTGCATCTACATATCTGATTTAGAAAGATACGTGAAAAAACATATTCTAAGATGGTAATCTTATATCTGTTTATCTGTTCCTCTTAAGAGGTGCTATGTAGTCCACCTGCAGGAATTACACAATGTGTCACCATTTTACAATCTCACTCATTCCCTGATAAACACTGGACATGTTTTACCTACTGATCCATACATCCTTATGTTATTTTCATACATCTTTTGATCTGTTAATACTTTGTGAACCATAGAAAATGTTCATGTGAATTTTGGTAGGTTTTGTTTGTTGTTTTTTTCAATTCTGTTTCTTCAGGGAATTTTTAAAATTCTGAATCTTCTAGGGATTGCATTCTTTCTTGATTTTAGTATGAGGTTTTTCCTTCTATTGAAAAGTATTATCTGCTTCCATCCTCCAGACATAGGCAGATTTTCTGTATTTCTCCCATAATATCTAATTCCGTGTACCACATAGAAACATAATTTCTTCCTGCTCTAATGCTGCTCAACTCCCTTTAGCTGGTACCTTCCTTGCTGTGTTCTTTAAGACTGAATTTAAAGGTACTTTCTTTGTTTGTAATCTCTATACAAATATTTGAGGGATAAATGTTTTGAAAGTATGTACAAGGTCAGAATGTTTTTCCTTTTTTTTCTTGGTATTGCATTTCTCCTAGGTTTAAATCAAGAGCATTTGCTCTGTTTTGCATTTCATATTTTGCAGTTTTGTATTTCAGAAAGACCTTCACAATAAAGGTGCTGTTCTTTTTGCCTTTAGCAGTCCAGAGCTGATATTGCTGCTTAGCAGTGTGTTTTCAGAAACCACTGGGCTGAAAAGGCAATAAGCAAGCAGTGGCTTTCAGATAAGGGTATGCATTGAAAGAAAGGCAGTATAGGAGAGAAGGAGCACAGTTCTGTGGTTATATTTTAGCATTATAACTGCAATTACATTTTAATTCTAAGTAGCCTGGAATATCTGAGTATTAAACATAATGATTAGCTGAGGCCAACAAAGGTTACACTTTTTCACGTTTTTGATCTTGTACGCTTCTTGAGGACCCTGTTCACTACATGAAACTCATTAGCAACCATAACCTGACCTCTCTAAATAATTCTGGACTTACTGGAAACCAACTGGGTATGCCACTGGTGATTTGATGGGGCTGATGGTGGGTAATCACTATGGAAATTTGTTCATTAAATGGGCACCCTATCAGAGCAGCTTATTAAGAATTTATAAAAAGCACTATTACGGTAACGTGATCTCTGGGGCACCACAGTACTTGAGTGCAGAGCCTCTGTGCAGTGTAAATGCACACAGTGATTTTCATTCTCAAATACTTATTGATGGGCACTGCAAACAGCCTCAGCTCAGCCTTCCTCATAACCAGGTACCCTGACCTTACTGAGCAGGAAGGCTGATCTGAGCAGAACAGGGAAGTAGGAGGCTGAGGGGAGAGGATCTTGATGTAAGTTAAAGTTTAAAATAGTTTCTAATAACATGTACAATGTGCACTTAGAAGGCTGCACAAATCCTACATAAAAATCCTTCATATGTCTATGTTAGTTCCATTATTTCAAGGGTGGTATTTTCCTATCCTGTAGACCTTTCTGCAAAAGTATTTCATTGTGAATAGTTGTTCATTCTTCTACAAAATTAACTGTGAGATGCATGTGATACCTCTTTTAAAATATGGTTCAGAATTGCCTGTTACTCAGTGCCTAAATATATATTTCACATTTATGTCTATGTTTGTATATAATGAACACATAATACTTTCCTTTTTTATTTTTATTACATATTTTGTGAAAACATTCAATAACAGAACTATGATAGAAAGGGCAAAAAGTGCTACTTGTGAGGAGGAGAGCATTAAGACACTTAAAGAAAGGTCACTTACAGGAACTGAAAGCATTTATGAGACTTTATCATTTTGCTGACAGGGTCAGCTTTATATTGATTGGCTGGGTGTTCTGTTTAGTTACTTGAGGGCCAGTTATTTGAAGAAACCTGTGTAAACATCCAGCCAATGTTCTTCATACCCCTTCCCTATTTCAGCATTTTGAGTTGCTTACTGCATTGTATTTTGCCAAACAAATATGAAATAAAGTTCAGGTATTTGATTGCTAGTGTTTAAATTCAGGTTATCGTATCATACCATTGTTTGTTAAATTTACGTGAATCTCTTACTGTAGAAAAGGTTGAAAATTTGATCTGTTTTAAATCATGTGTTTCTGATGCATAAAAGTATTTTTTATTGAAAAATTTTATGAGGTATTTTTCCAGTTCTTGAAAATTATTTATCACCTGCTTTCATGTCAGGCCCAGGTGGCTGTGGGTTTATGAGACACTAATGCCCTAAGCAAAAATAAAGGAAGCACAAGCTTGGTTCCTCTGTGAAGGGAAGCCAAAGTTTCCCGTGACATTCCATGCTCTGGTGCTGCATCTTTAAGTCCTTGTGAGCCTTTAGCACTGCTGAGTTTTTGATGGCTGTGGTAAACGGGTTGGCATGGGGAGGGAAGAGTTAGGCAGGTGAGCTGAAGGTTTTCTTCCTTCAGGTAGTGAATGAGTAGGTGAGTTGGGATGTGTCTACATTACGTCTGTGTCCATATCCTTCCACCACAAAGGGTATAAAACTTCATGCTGGGTCTTTCTGGTCTGTGCAGAGTGCACTGAAGATGATGGGGATTCCAGCCTGGTGCTGATGTGGCTTGGTGGAGAGAAGTACAGCAGTAAAGCTGAGCTGTGGCATCACACACGTGTGCCAGGGCTTTGTCCTCCTGCTGCTGCAAGTGTAGGCATGTGCTGCAATGGCAGCAGTAGCAGTAGCAGAGCAGGGGCAGTGGGATGTTATGGTATTCAGAAGTTGGTTATATTTTTTAATCATCTTTGTCCTTATATAAAAAGGCATAATAAAATTATAGCTTTTAAGGGCATATTTCATTCATTTAGAATTGAAAAAATGCACATCCTTTAAATAAGAAGGTTGCACATATGAAAATACTGCAGTGAAAGAGAAATATATGGAATATGTAATTAATATGAATTGTTTGCATTAAATTATTTCATCTGTCTGCTGCCTTGGTTAATGTCATTACATATAGTCCTGCTACAAACAGTCCTCATAAACTAAAGACTTCAGTTATTAGACCTTGTTTTAAAAGAATACAAATAAATCTTCCTTAAGTAGTTGTTTACTGCAACTTAAGTTTTATGGGTCTCTGTGCATCCTAAAACAATTTATTACTTGTTTAAGAAGAAAAATCACTTGAAACCTCCCACAACATAGATGCACAGCATCTTTTAGGGGGAACTTCTGTGTTTGGGTTTCGTGGGGGCTTTTTTGTTTGTTTCAGTAATGAGCCAAATTTTGCAGATTCATGGTTTTGCACTTTTGAAAGCAGGATGCACTCCCTGCATCCAAGGCTGCTTGCACTTGTTGCCTTCCTGGCAAAATTTATTCCTTCTGTACTGCATCTTCTTAATATAGGCCCTGAATTTCTCCTTGTTTTCGTCTGGCTTCTGTAGCTTTGTCTCCATTTATTCTGTCAGACAGAATATATTGGAAGGCTTTTCCCTGTCAGTAACCATTTCTACAGAGTCATCAGTTCATCTTTTAGGCCAGCTCTGTGCTTGCAAGTCACGGCCCCTTTGCATTCTTCTGTCCTTATTAAAGCAACTCCCAGAATAAGTACTGAACTTAGGCAATAATAGGAAATCTTGGGAAATAACAGTAAATTATTTAAGCAAATAGCTTTGGAGAAACAAGTATTACTTGGTAGTAACTTGTGCAGAGCCATCTTATCATTATCTGAGCACAGTGCAACCAACCCACAGTCCTTGTTCAGGGCTACAGCCCCATGATGTGCTGTCAGCTGGCCTTGCTCTCTGGCAGCTTTTTGCTTCATAGTTTTGATTGTCTCTATCTTGAAGACTTTTTTATTGGCTTAGGTGCTTTCAAGCCCACTTTGTTGAGTAGGACATATGATTTGTTTTTTGGTTGGGTCACTTTGGGGTTACTAGAGCTCTTTATCCAGGTGCCATTGATTTCTGAAGGGCTGTGTTCCATGTCAGGTTAAAGGGCTGGACATAACTCCCTGAGATTTAGTGTTTCAAGTAAAGACATACCTTCAACCTCTTTCACCAGATAACCTCCTGGAACCTGGAGAAAGCAAAGGCAAGGCTTGCACTCCACAGTGGTACTTCTGCTGCAGTGGTCTGTCTCACTTCTTCCCTCCGAGGGTTTCTGGATTTATTTTTTTTTTTGTTACAACGTTAGAAGCCTTATTCCCTCTTCACATTTTGTGTAGTGTTTCCCACTCCTGCTCAGGAAAGAGATCCTTTCAAAAGTATTGAGAGGACACACAAGCAGGAGATGAAGTTCTGGAACACTTGCAGCACCACCAGCTGTCTCAAATATTCAGACAGTTTCAGAAGTTGGTCATTTCTTTACCTCTCTCAGAAGTGCTTTCTGTGGGTTTTTTATGTTTACCTTTTATGTGTTTTCATTTTTCTGTTTTGTTTTTGGAGATTCTGTTTTTATGCTCGCAGCTATGTGGGGTTAAAGTCCTTGTCGCAGATGGGAAATGGGCTGATATCAAACTGAGTATTAAACTTATTTCCATGTACTGCTGACCTTAAAATCAAGAAGAAGCTGTGAGAAATTGCTTTCTATTTAAGTAAAATCTCTTTGAACTTCCATGGGGGCTTTTTTGTCTTCTAGAAGTAATGTTTACAGGCACCTTTTTTTGTTACATTTGTTTTTCTAGGTTATTAATATCTGCTAATCTAAAAAGGAAACAACAAAAACTACCAAACCAAACAAAGCTCCCTGTTTGTGAGCCATGCTTTTATGAATGCTGTGCCATAATCCCTGTTATTTCATCCCAGAGTTTGTCTTAAAATTAGTGATGGAAACAGCTTAATGAAGGCAAGGATACAGGACAAGTGTCTCACTTACAGCTGCAGTGCACATGATTTTAAGGATATTGGATTTGAACATCATTATACAAATACGTTCACGAAACTCAAGATGCTGTTTGGAAGCTTCCATTGAGGATTTGTATAAGCATGTGTTGGCAGAAATTCAGATGGGAGATGGAGGGAAGGACAAGGGGTTGTACTGCAGGGTAGAAGCCTTTTCCTGTTGGAATGTCCTCAAGATGTAAAGGAAAATGGCCTTTTCCAATACACGCTTTTCTAGAGCAATGTGGAATATTTTTATTTTTTAAAAGTTTGGTGGTTTTCTAATGTCTGAAGTCTCTTATTCTTGATCAGATGTAATGTAAGTCACGGGGGAATACTTAAAAAGAGTGAACTTTCTGCTTTCTAGAGTTCATATTTTAAAAGACTTAAAATATTATTTTCACTTAAGGTGAATATGCATCCCTTTAGAGAAATAGTAAATGTTCCATCTTAGCTTTGATACCAAATATAAGATTTTTGTATAAGATGCAGCTATTGCTTGGACTTAAAGGACAGTGATTTGGTTTTAATTTTCTCCTTCAGGTAGTTCTTATTTTAATTCTATTTTAAAAAGCCCGAACAGTAAAATATGACATATTCAGTTTCTTTCTTGGATTATAGTGATATTAATGAAATTTAATTGGTTTATATAAATAAAAAGTAAAACTGGACCTTTTTGACCTGAAAATATATAGTATGTCTGAAAAGAATTATTGTTGTTGTTTTTTTTCAGGACTGTTTCCTTAAGACATTCCAGTTGCTTGTTTTCATGACTTTGAGCCTATTTAATCAGAGATGGAGCAGATGGACTGCAAACCCTACCAGCCACTATCAAAAGTTAAACATGAAGTGGATCTAACTTACACAAGTTCTTCAGATGAAAGTGAAGATGGTGGAAAGCAAAGGCAGTCTTATGACTCAAGAGAAACTCTGAATGAATATAGCCAAGAGCTAAGACTTAACTATAACAGTCACAGCAGAAAAAGAAAAGCCATCGACCAGTCCACACAAGGTAAATAATTCATTTTATCTACTAATTATGATTATTAGTTCCTGATTTTGCACTATGAAACAATATCAGGAACTGAGCAAACATTTTGTTCTCAAAGGCTTATAGCATCAACCCACTTTTTACCTATTTTTAATCGTACTGCAATATGAGAAATTTTGGAATTTTTTTATTGAAGAAAAAGTGTTTTTTTAACCGTATGGACTGACTGGTATTCTGGAAATCATCACATGCTAACTACAGACAAATATTTTCTTTAGTAGGAGCTACTCTTAGTAACTTTTAGTGATTAATTATTTACTGCCTTTGCATATGTTGGGTGCATTTTGCTATAAAATGAGTGTTGAGGCTGCAGGCTATCTCTGCATGTGCTTACAAAGCCTGTGAATTAATTCAAATACAACAATTCTCTTAACATTTCTAATCATATAAATAATTGAGTAGTTTAAAAACTGAAGTTAATTAGTGTATTGTAAGAAAAAAAAACCCAGGAGTTAAGTTTCTGTTTTAGTCTTTTGCATGATTTGGACAAATATTTGTACATTGATGATAGCTGAACTAAGGTTAGGAAAAGCTACTATTTGATTAGAGACAGAAGCTAAAGACTGAGACTGAAGAAATGGAAGGAATGAGTAGAATTTACTGCAACATTTCCTGACAGACTCTGTAAACCCACATGCTGCTTTTGTACTCAGTGAACAACAGGTCTTATCTGCCCTGCTTTCAGCTCTGTCCCCAGTCCAGGCAGGATGGTGGGACAGGGAGAATATTTGTTGGAATCAGTGTATTAGAAGCAGTGAGAGTCCTGTCCCTTAAAGGTAACAGCAGCAGGTTTCCAGGGCCAGTCACTCCCTGCTCTACAAGGAAGTGGTTCAATTACATTCAAGTGTGGCCAGTACTTACCAATTAAAAATTATGGTACTTATTTTAAAAAAACCAAACCCAAAATCTTCAAACAAGCCGTAACACGCACACACACACACTGCCCCCAAAGCCCTCACTCAGAAAAGTCTTCTTCAATTTTCTGAAGATAAAAATAATTTTATTTTTCTGCAAGGAAATGAAAAATAGGCTTTTTGAAGATAGAAAATTTGTCTCTTCTGTGATATGTAAATTAATATGAAATTTGGAACACCTGTTCTACATAGTTATTGCAGAGTTTTTATTTTTTACTGTAGATAATGTGCTTCAAGTTAACACCCATGATACTGGTGTTGTCTGAAAGTATCTGTAATTCACAGGAGTAGTAGTACTTGGCTGCCTCAATCTATGTGCATATATTCCCTCCAAAGAGCTACAAAACTGCTATTTCTGGGATGAAAAAGTCATGAACATAGATTCAACAGAGGATTGTTTAGAAAACTTATTTGTTTGTTGTTTGTGACTTTATCTTGAACATGCTATGAGAGTTGAATTAACTGAGATATGGCTGTATTATTGTACCTCTGGGTGTACATGTTCTTGTAGATCTTAGAGCAACTCCCTCCTTGCTTGTACCTGTGGCTGTGAAAGCAAAACCTCAGCATAGGCCTGGGCCTTGAAGAACACTGGGTCTGCAGTGCTTTGCTGCTATTGATTCTCCTGTCAACTGCAGCATCACTGGCTTGGGCACCTCTAAAAGGGAGTCAGTCACTACTGCAGGCATTAGAAACCAGCCTTTGTGTCGTGTTGAATTTATTCTTCCAGAACATTACCTTTGAAAGCAATCACATTAATAATTCTGGAGAAGTGGCCAAATTAGTGTGCATTTCTGTAAGAAGTTGTCAGGCATTAACTTAGCTCAGATACTCAGGAGTGACCTGTAAGGAATCAGTTATGTGCATATGCAGACCAGAAAGTATTTTTTACTTAGGTTGTATGATTATTTTGTTGAAATTATATGCCCCAAGATTTTTCCATTCAAATTATTTTTTATGAGATACTGTGTGAATTTTCAGATCTTCTATTTTTCAAATACTGGTATTTTTCTTTTTGATGAAGGATGGTCTTTTACTGCTTCAAACTGCAGGATGAGGCTTGATATCTGTGTTTGTAGAAAATTTACTTAAGCTTCTTAGAGTACTTTGCCAATACGTAGGGCAGCTCTTAAATATTTCCTTATCTGCTAGGCACCTTCTTCCCTGAATCGTGTAGGTCAGTATATTATTATTATTTAATACTGTATTATTCACCTCAAAACTTTTTTGAAATCCTATTCATGTGCACTGATTTGTTATGATGGAGTTGAACCTGTACTAGAAATCATAGTTTTCTCTTCTCTTATGTAATGAATTTAGTTTGGAATTGCTGACATCGTAGTTGCACTGCCAAGTATATCCATTTGGCTTCTCTGGAATTCATCCTGGCATCTTTCTAGTCATTTAAATCATGCTTTTTCTCTGCCACAAATTGAACCTAAATATTTGGCCTGGCAGATTTGGAATATAAAACTGGTGGTGCTCAAAATTCAAAGAGCAAAACAGTTTGTAAAGCTGTGTGTGAAATTTCAGAATTCAGGCAGATACGACTGCAGTTCTAGTGCAATCAGTCTGTTTCCAAAAGGATCCCAAGTTTTACAGTGTGGGACCTGGGAGTTCCTGGTGATGGTTGTTTTTTACTCAGTCAACACAAGGAAAAAGGTTTAGGTGTGAACTATGAATCTGGATGAATCCATAAAAATGTAAACAGATTTATTTTAAAAATCCATTATTTTCTAAAATGCCTCATCAGAATCTTTAACAAAGCTGTTGTTCATGTTTGGCATATCTTCAGAATGTAGAAAAAGAAATTTAAAAAGCAAAACCAAAACCCCCACAGCACCCCTTTCTCAAAGGGCATGGTTCTGCAAGGAGTGCTGCATCATGCCATTGCTGGAGACTCGCCTAAAATAATTCTACCTATATAGGCTGCTGGGGCATCAAAGGTTGTATCCCCAGTTAGTGCCATAATGCTCTCCTTTAGTGGCATAATATTCTTCTCTAGCTAGAGCTGAAATAGTACCCTGTGTGTGATGAATTAACAGAGTGCACAGTGAGGATAATACCCATGAACCTCATCCTGGAAAGGTGTGGGAGCAGACGAGAGCAGTACACACAGTAACAGTTCTGTGTGGAGTGATAATGATGACTGTGAGATGGCATTCCAAGGAGCTCTAATGATGGAATGTGAGAAGAAATGATGTCAGAATAAAATCATTAGTACAGAGAAACTTCTAACAGGAATGAGTGTAGGGGTGTGAGTACTGATCTGGTTAGGTTTGTGAGAAGAATCGGCAGTTCAGATGTTTTTGGAAATTAAAAGAATTTGAATTGGCTACTTAAGCAAGATAGGTTATATAAATTAGATTGGGCAGTCATCTGAATGTAGTAAATAGCTTCAGAGTAAAATGTTATTTGTTGCACAAAATACTGCTGTATCTCAGCCATTTCTGTGAATATTTTTGTTATAAGCAGTTTGTCTATTTCATTATTAGTGTCAATACTGAGGAATTCTTTCTATGAAAATGTTCAATAGAAATCTGGGATTATGTAAAATTATAGTGCATGGGTTTTATACGTTTGCATATATGGACAATCTGTATTCAACCAGAACTTGACATGACATGAACTTAAAGGAAGCTTTTAAAGAGCTCATCCTGCAGTATTGAAAAGCAGTTAGTGTTTTGCAAAACATTTTTTGTGTCATTTTGAAAGGCTATGTGATCATATAAGTAGCAAACATTGAAAACAGCATCCAAATACAGAATACTTAACTGCTTACACTTAACTCCTTACAGTTCCCAAAATTTCATCTCAAATGCTGCACTTCAGAGATGCTGATTAGTTTTACAGGTCTTACAGGAAAAAATATCAAAGAAAAAAAAACCTTAATAAGTACATAAATGATCTATTGATCAAGCAGATTTTTTACATGCTGTTCCTCAGGTTAAGTACTGGTGTCCTTTATATAGAGTCCAGTCCTGAATTCTGTGTCTGGTGTTACTTGCATCAGAAACTTTACTAAATAACACCACAGACTCTTTCAAGCCCAACTAAATTTTACTCAACTAAATTTTGCTCATTGTGAGTAGATAGAAAAATCTCATGATGAAGCATCATTGACTCCCAAAGAGTCAGTGCTAAGCACATAATGTGCGTATCTAAAAATGCACTATCTTAGTCACTGGAAGGTTCAGAATCCTTCTTGTCTGAAGATATGTAAACCTGCAATATCTCATCCTGGCAAGATCCTCATGCAAAGTAAATTCCTGGCAGACCCAATATCATACAGTTTGGAGATATTGGCAAACAAAATAAATTAATTCTTGGAAGAATTGGTAAACATACAGTTTTGTCCTTGAAAGAGATGAAGTAGTAGAATTGGCAGAAGTCGTCAGAAATGTTGCTCTTCTAGGAAAATCATTGATGGACCTGGCTGTGAGGAAGAAAAAGTTCTTATAGATGCACCATACGTAGATTGCCTCTCAAGCTTATTTGTGACATGTTTACATAATTAACTGTTTTCTCCCACAGCTTTCTCTGTTTCCACCAAAGCAAATATGAAAGGAGCTGTACTCTACAAATACTGGAAGTACAGAAAAGCTTTCTGGCTTTTAGATTAATTATAGATTTGTAAGAAAACACTAGTTTAGAGGAATGAATTCCTGATAGGATAATTATCTGGGATTGAGTCATTGGCATGATAAAGTTTATTGATTGTTAACAATATGAGCATATGGTAGTAAATTTCTGGTTAGATAAACGTTCCTTTCCTGGCAAGTATATTGAACTGCATTATGAGCAAGGCAAAATGGAGTTGTTCCTCATAGGAGAATCCAACAGTAAATAATTTCTGGTAAATCCATGTGAGAAAAATTAGCATTGCTAGTATTGTAGGAAATGACAGGATGCCTCAAAAAATTGGCTTATTTTGCTTTTAGCCCATTAAAAAGTAAGGAAACCCGTTTTGTGGACTAAAGCTCCAGATTGGTGACATGTTTTCTAAAAAGTGCATATGAGATTATCCTCAGGCGCAGTAGGTAAACAGATCCAGCTAAATGCTCAAAGTCTTCATCAGATGAACTCCATTGACTTCATGGAGAGTCCAGGGTCACAGTGTGAGAAAGCTCCGCAGCCTATGGCCACTTCTGTCTCATCCTCTCTTTTTTAGCTTTCTGATGTTGCCATCTGATTCCTCTTTCTGCCCTCTGATACATCCTAGCAATAGCAAGGATACAGAGGCAACAGAAATATTGCCGTGCTGAAAAGCACTTTTGTTCCCTAGAAGGGAAAAGCTACTTGCAAGGTGCAGGAGTAGGAGGTCTGTTTCACTATGCATTAAAGTTCAGCAATTTTCTGCTTACTAGGAAGGAAGATTTAAACACATCTTAACATCATATGACCAGTCAAAACCAGTTTTACTGATGGTCCTAGACATAAATAAAAAGCATGCTGACAAGCACTGGTAGGAAATTGTCCTGTCAGGAAAATGTCATGGTGGTGTTTTGTCATCTGTGAAGTAGCAAAAGCTTTTTACATAATAACCGTGTTCTCCTCTGATTCCAGAATTATGTAAATCCATTCAGGACAGCAGATCTGCTTTGTGTCTGTGCCAGGGCCATGGAGAGTTGAATTTGGACTGTATGTAGTATGTGCTTTTAGTTACAATTACCTTCATTTTAAATTATGTGTGAAGGAAAAAAAGCCTTTATTAGATTCTCCCCTTAATCTGTTATGTATAATGCTAGATAAAAAACTAACAAACCACAAGTCTGTGGTCTTGGGAGCTCTCCCAAAGAAAACCAATGCCAGTAGAGTGATTTTTCATTGTTTTAATAGAGATTTGGAGCACTTATCTGGGTGAATTTAGGACTCTATGTTCATAAACTTCCACAAAAAGCAGTTAGTGAAGGGGAAAATTTTATTGAGGGGCATCCCAAATCTCTTGTTATTGAGAAGGTAGAGCTCCAGTGGTAACATGGTGGCCGGTGGAACAGGGTGTTAGAGTTCAATATCACTCCACCTGCCAGTTACATATTTGTACATTTAGTACTCATGTGATAAAGACTATCAATATAAAATATATTACATTGGCTATTTATTAACATGTAAACAGCACATGGTGAAATATATGTTTTATGTTTGTAGCTGAAAGGGAGATTGTTAGTTTTGAGAAGGACAAGATAAAGAACGTCAAAAGAAAAAAAAACGCTCTTAAGAGAACTACTTCTTTGCAGTCTTTTAGAAGTATGGTAGTTTGGAACTCTTCAGCTAGGTTCAGTTACTTCTTTTGTTCCCTGTGTTTTCTTTTTGATGAGAGTCATTGGTTAATGAAGGAAGAGATTTTTTTTTAACCTTTAATCTGCATCATTTGTTCAGGGTTCTGCCTTGAGCTGCTGTGGAAGGTGATTGTAGGACAGTGGAATGATGCATTCCTGGGTACTGTAAGAGGAAGTTACGAGCAGGCTCGTTACAAATGAAACCAATTATTTTTGCAAGCACTTTCTTAGAAATTCTGATTTAAGGACGAATTTTTTTTTTTAAATGGAAGACTTCTGGTAATATGCTATTACTAGAAAGGGTTAATATTAAAGCAGTTGAGGTATTTTGTATTGTTAGAATTATTTTTTTTTTTTTTTTTTTTTTTTTTTTTTTTTTACAAATGCCAGATGCTTAGACTTCTAATGTTTGGGGGGGTTGTTTTGCTAATTTTAGAAAATCTTCTGAAAACTTAAGCATGTTATGTACCTGTGTGCTTTAGAGCAGAGACTTGAAGCATAATGAAGTGATGTCTGTGGGTGCAGACAGTTTATCCCTTGTACTGTCTCCTGAAAGGGGCTCAGCTCAGTAAAGGGTGATTTAAAGGTCCTTCAGATTTCTGGGCTGTGGACTAGCGGAAGGAAGCGACAGCTAATAAGCTCCATCTCCTGTTGCTGTATGTTGCACCATCTGCTCTGAGTGTTTATGAGCTTCATGTTGTCCAAAAAAAATTACATTCGAGGCAGAGTAAAAGACTCCACACTCCTAAAGCTCCAGTGCATTGTCTCCTCCTGTATTCTCTTGCACAAACGGGGATTCCTGGTGTGCTGTGCTTTGTTTGGCTGGCTGTGTTCTAATCATGGTGGTGTTACTGTCTCCCAAAGAAAAACAGTGCCATGAGAAGTTCCCTGTGGCTTCCTGGCCTGCAGCCTTCTGCTCTGTGGGGAGTATCTGCAAACTCTAAGGAAAGGAAAAGCAGCACTTAGATTCAGACCCCTTCCAGAGACTCTTTCTTGATTTGCCAAGTAATTGGAAATTTCTCTCCTTGGAATAACTGGGGTGAGAAAACTGTATGTTTGTGCCTGCATTTGAAATCTCATGGGGGAATACTTCTCCTTCCCTTCATTAAATCAAAATACATGAGCAAACTGATTGTGCAGGCACTTTTTTCCCCACGAGGCTGAAGTGGATGCTCCCTTCCTAGATCACAGCCATGTTTCAAAAGCTCGTAACCTGCTGTCACCATTCCTGTACAGCTGCTTCCAGTCCTGTCTCAGCTGCCATCATCTCTGTGAAAAAAAATGCCTCATACAATCAAAAATAGTTTCATTCTCATAAGTAATTCTTCTGATTTAAAAAGTGAGAATCTGAGAGAGAGGGAAAAGTGAGAAAAAACCCACGGAGAGAGGAAATATACTAGCAAAGGATCACAGTGCATTTCCAATCCCCTGTTAACAAACCTCATCTAAAGAATAAAAAAAGCATTCTCCAAATGTTACACAAGCTTAACAATCCATTTGTCAGTGCACAGATACAAACTATCTCAATTTCCATTCTCTTCTCTGAATCACCAGTTTTCCATGGTGTCAAATGCCAGAAATCATAAAAGTAAAAATGCACAGTAACACAGCTGGTGTAACAGGAACCGAGGTGTTTGTGGAGGACTCATCAATGGATGTGTTCAAGGTCAGGTTGGATGGGGCCCTAAGCCACCTGACATATTGAGTGCCATCCCAGCCCATAGCTAGGGATTGGAGCTATATGATCTTCAAGATGCCTTCCAGCCCAAACCATTCTATGATTCTGTGAGATATGGCAACCTTTACAGTAACCTGTGAAAACTGATGGAATATCGACAGGAGAGGCCTAAACTTTTGAGTTAATGTTTTGGAATTCTGTTTGTCAAAACCTGGAGTTGTATCTGTTAAATGTTCTTGTTGTATTAATAGGGCCTCTTCCTTACAAGATGTCAAGGGTTAAACCAAGATAGGAACAAGCATCAAGGAGTGGGTGTCAGAACAGCGGAACCAGCACACAACTCTGCCTCTGCCCCAAAGTCTGGTTTAATGTACATTCTCTTGCTGTGTCTTTCATGTCACTCTCTTTGAAAGAAAGAAGAGCTGTCATTTTCTGGAACTAGGAATCTGGTTTGCTTATCTTCATTTGTAGAGCAGATGCTGAAACAAAATAACATTTCTTCCCAGGGTTTCTCATTTATGTATCTGTCAGAAGGTTTTGTACATCTCAAAATAAAGAACTGTCAGGAAGTAGCTCAGTGAGACAAGGACACTGCTGTATATCTGGATAAACAGTGTGGTGGGTGTACCCTAAACAATATAGAGCTTGAATTAGTTTTTCTTTTGAGAAAGAGGCTCAAATTCTTCTGAATTTAGGTCTTTATGTGAAATAAACTGTGAATGTGATTTAAAATCTAAGGTTCTCTTTTCAAAATTTCAGTTTTATTGGAAGTTGCTTAAAATCAGTTTCCTGCTGACTGACACTCTTTAGGAAGGCTTTACAACTGGATGATGTAGCTTTAACTCAGATTGGTAGAACAGCATGGAAGGAATAAGGTAATAGTTAACCCAAGCAGAACAATTCTTTCACTGCCTGCCCCTACCCACCCAAACACCAGTTACATAACAAAATGTGAATACTGAGTAACACTGCTGTAGTCACTTCCAGCTGTAACCCCAGGAAAAACAGTCTGAGGTCCTAGGGAAGTCACATATCAAAATAGAAAGTGGCTGTGAAAGTCACCAAGAGATTATTAGGAAGCCAGCAAATTCAAATTATAATATTAGCACTGTGACTAGTCAGATGTAAATTATAAGTTTTGTAAAAAATCTATGCTTTATTCAGTATTAATGTCCTGGAATTGATGACCTTTATGGAAGCTGCATGTGTAAGAAAGAACATTAGCAACTGGACTGTCAAAATATTGTACTCAGAAATTGACTGTTATAGAAATCCTTGTCTTTCTCTCTTAAAACTGAAGACAGTAGTATCTGACAAGCTGGATTCTGTGTCGCCACTGACTTTATCAATGTGAGGTGCTTTGCTCCACGCTTGATTTTTGAAGTACCAAGGAAAGCCTAGTCCTGGGAGCCAGGAGTGTTCGCTTTGCTTTACAGACAAGGGAGGGCTGTTACTAGCTCAAGATCAGCATCAGGTTGTGCTGCTCATGGCCCCTGGAAGTGAGACAGGTCTGTCTTGAGACTGAAGTGCCAAAAACACTCTTCCTGCATACCTGGGAAAGGAGAGGAATCTGGACCTCTTGCTGCTGCGACTTTCTGAACGCAGAAGTCCAGTGTGAAATGTGTTTCCTTGCAAAGGAACTAAATAAAAAAAATCAGTTATTCTATTCAGGTAGAGATAGGAATTATTTTTATAATTTCTTCGCAGTGTTTCCCTTACATTGTTTCTGTTGGAGTTTTCATATTTGCTGTTCCTAGTATTTGTTAGTATTATTGTTATCACTAGATATGTTTGTAGTATTGTCAATAGTAAAAGTTCTACCTGCATTCTTCAAGGAACAATCTTGTACCTTACCCTGTTTAGTCCAGAAAAGTAGCCAGAAAACATTTCATAAGATTTTTTGGGATATATGGAGATGCAGAACATTAAAGGAAAGGCAGAAATCAGAAGTGTATGTGCACGTTTGTGAACTTCGAACAAATTTGGGGTTGTTCTGTGTAACTGGAGTAAATAACTGATAGTTTAAATTGATAAGTATTAGAAATGTTGACTAATAGTTGCCCCCAGAGGTATTTACCTCTGCTGCTTGCAAAATGTATTAGTAATTTCCTCTTGATGACGTTTTCGCATGTTGTACTTGGGCATGGATTTTGAAATTAATTTGTCTTTTACTCCTTCTGGAAGGAGATACAGAATTCATAAAGAGAAGGGCATGGTATGAAAAAATCCTTGCATGGCAATTGAGAAAGGAAAAAAGGAAAATAACTGCTTGTTCTTACTGGATAAATCTTGATTTATGTGAGCATATCTTGGATGACCATCATGTCTGTTACCTAGTGTAAGAACTGTGATGAAAACACATGCATAACAATATTTCTCCTCCTATTGTGACTGCAGCCACATAAAGAATATCTTGGTTGTATTAAATATATTTCATTTCTCCTCCCATGTATCCAAATTTTCTGAGCCAGTTCTACATTTATTAATACTTAGTGAGTTCTAGTGAAAAAAGTAAAATAAACAAAGAAGTAATAAATTGACTGGGGAATCTGATTGCATGATGTCACTGAGCACAGCATAGTTTAAGGTCAGAACACCCTGTACTTGTGTCTGTGATGAAGGACACTGTGCCCTTCACCTGCCCAGCTGGCACAAGCATAACTTTCAGCTTTACACTATTTCTGGAGGTAAACCTAAAACTGAACATAGTAACTTAAACATCCTTATTCAAGAATGCCTTATACCAAGCTGGTGTTCTGATGCACTGATGATGGTTTGCATTGCTTCCCCAACATTTAAACTTAGCTTGAGGAATTTTCACAGATACTTTGGGGGTTTTATTGATTTTAAAAATTAATTTCCTAATTATTAATTTACTTAATAAATTAATCCATTAATTTTTATAGGCTTGTGGTTTTAGTCCTAGGAGAAACTATCTGACACACAGTTTTGTATTTTGCTGTGGTCTTTGGATTAAGACTTTCTCTTTTGTAGAATTTTGCTGTGAAGATACAGGAGAAAATTAATTTCCTATGTCTGTTTATGGATAAAAATACGAAAAATCACGTGCCTGTTTTTAATACTAATTCTATATGAAAATAGTCCTTTGCCTTCACTACTGTAAATAACATAATAATATTCATTCTTTAACAACAAATGAGTATATTATGAATTATGTATTGTGTGTGTCAGTACGTAACCTTGAGTAGTAACCTTTGTCAGAAGTGTGTAATTAGTGGCTTTGGAAAGGAAATACTTGTAGGATTTACTTGGTTGGTTTGGTTTGCATACAGATTCTCAAAGGATTAATTGAGATGTTGATTCTAGGGATATGATTCAACCTGGTAACAGTGAGAATTATGCCTGTAGGTGTGAGTTTAAGCTGATACTGTAGCAGCAGTTACTTAAAAGTTTGCAGTTAATTGTTGGATTGTTGGCTATTGATCTGTAGAATGTTGGTGTTCAAGGATGGATGCTAATAGTTTTACTTTTATTGTATGCTGGGGAAACTAATCTGCTTTCAGTCAATTAAAAGAAAAAGCCTTACTGAATTATTTGTGCATCTTTATGCCCTAGCTGCTGGATTGGACTCTTGAAGATTTCACTGTTTTTAAAGTATCTCTTGGCTCATCCCCACACTTTTACTACTTCATTGATAGCATTTGAGGACTTTTGGCACACATTTTCTTTGGGATTTTTGGGGGGTTTGGATTGGCTAGTTGATTGGTTTGTTTTCCCCCAGTCTGATAACATCTATTAAAAAATAAGGAAAACATTAAAAATTGAAAGTGTCCTGTTTCAGTCCCTCAGTGGTGGCTGTTGTGCTTTTGGGGCAGTTGCCAGGTGTTCAGCTGGCTGGAGGCTTGTGCTGCTCACAAAGAAGTTGGCAGAGACTGGCTGTACCTTTAGAAATGGTTGCCTCTGACAAAATTTATTACTGTAAAGAAGGAAGGTGTTCTCGGACAGATTTTGGAGTCATGGAGAAAAGGAAGGGGCGGTATTGGGTACCCCAACGCTATTTACTGCTTGCAGAAATAATTGTAGTTATGTATTTCTTGGTGTAGGGATGGGCATACATTCAGGAATAAAAAAGCTATTTAGCTAATTTTCAGCTTGTATTTACAAACTGTAATGGGGGGGTAGCTCTGCCTGCTGCAGGCTGTGTCTCCAGTTCATGAATTCCTGGCACCCATCTGTGTGTCATACAGCTGCACTAGACCTTGGTACAAAGAGAGCTGTGTCAGCTTTGGCCAGCTTCTGCCTGACATTATCCCAGCTATCCAGTGAAATATTATTCAGCCTTGAATTCACCCATGTGATGAATATTCATTTCACAGGTAATTATTGTCATCCTTGAACAGCTCCACTCACACAGACCAAACTTCTCACGCAACCCATCATTGCTGTCACTGTTTTGGCAGCATGGAGCTTATGATTCCTCATGCTTTAATAATGCTCCATCATCTGTGCTATCAGATTTGGGTCAAATGACCATCATAAGGGTTAGAAAACTCTTCATTTATGCAATGCTTTAGGAAAAAAAAGAGAGGTACCTACCACTTATCTTTGCATGTGCTTCCCTAAATCCCTGACCTGAGCTAACAGCACAGTGGCCACCAAGAAGGCACTTGTTTGCTGTAACTTGGTGTTCCAGTTTAGATACCCAATGTGATCAATTGAGTGTTCAGACAATATATTTCAGGATTTTTAAGTTTTTCTACAAGATTGTAGTTACTAAAAGAAATCTCAGTCCTTAAACTGGATGTAGTAATGGCCTAACCAATTGTCAATTGAGTGGAATAATGTTGCTAGCAAGTATCTATATTTCAGTTTAATTTTACGATCTTTTTGGAAGAATTATGTGCATAAAACACATTTTAATGGCTAATAGGTCCTATTAAAGGATAAAAAACATACATAAATACTGTTTTCTTTCTAGTCTCTAAGTAAATATTATTACTGTTGTTATTGTTATAATTTAAATGAATAAAAGTGCTAAATAGCTACAATTATAGTGGTAAGAGATCAGTAAGTGTCTGAACTGGTTAGAGTTCAGCAGCAGATTGTTTGCAAATGAGGCATTTCCAAACTTGATGTCTTTGACAACATTCAGAACAATTTTACAATGTTTGTATCATTATTTTTTAAAATTGGCCTCAAAACTTGTTTAGCAAATGTGTCCATTGTAATTTCTCAAGCTAGTCTAAGCAAGAAGACAACTGTATTAAACAGGAAAATACTGACTTGTGACATTTTCTGGCCAGTATCTCTTCAGTTAGTCAGTAGCAGAGCATCTGACAGGTTGCTTCTCACTCAGTGTTTAGTTGTCTGTTCCAGCATTTGTCCACTGATTCCTCATTTTGAATTGAAGAAAAGCAGGGACATGTGGGAAGGGGACAGCTGTGGGGTGTACATACTCTTCTGAATGTGTATGTTGTTGACAAAATAGTTGAAGACTATCGTGTTCAAACCCACTGAGTTCAAGTCCATCCTCCCTTCCTCCTCCCTCCGCTGGGAGTGCCAGCGCTGAACATGCGTGCTCCTAATTCAGTGCTCAGTTCATGTGCTCTCTGGAATAGGACTCAGGCTGGTTTCTCAGAGCTCTATCTGATTAGTCAAGTCAGCGAGGATCTTGCTGTGTTTTTAAAGATCCCTTGTTTAATCTCCTGCAACCAAATGTGTTGGGGGTTTTTCACTGACAGCCACTTCTGGATGTGCTGCTTTCATCCTTTGCCAGTTGTCCTGATCAGCTGTGCTGTTTATTTCCCATTTGCTCTGTCACTGCTGTGTCTAATATTGGACACAGCACGAGATGGTGCAGCTCAGGAAATGGTGAAGCAGCTGGTAGGGAAATGAGACAATACTAAATGGAAAAATTGTGAAAAAAGGCAAAATCCACATGTGACTTGTACACTCCGTGGGGAACTGGATTTTGTAAAGACTCTGCATATTTGAATGAAACAATTTAATAGGAAAAAACAATGGAAAAGGATTTTAAGGTCTGGTTAACACATAGTGCTATCTGCTAGAATAAACTTTTTTACATAGGTTCCTTTTTTCTTGATCTGAAAAAAAAAAAAAAAAGCTTGCATAACTGGATATTAGCCTGGGGGGGTTTCTGATATCTTTTTTCCTTGTAAAATAGTTAATCTGAAAGAAAAATAGACACTTAATTCTGTGGACTGTCTCTAAGTACCTCTAAAATGCAGTGTTTATTACAAAGAGAATATGCTGCATGTGTTAAAACTGTGAAGTTTATAGTTACATGTTTTAAGTCTTTTCGTTCTGGGTTTTTTTTCCCCCCTCCTTAATATAGTGAGTGCATGTGTGAGCTGGACTTTTCAGCGGAGGAAACAGTTGCTGCTGCAGTCCTTCCAGAACAGCCAACAGTACAGCTAAACTGTGTTTTCACAGAATAAAACTGAAATAATTCAGACACTGAACACTCCTATACCATTCCTGTTCTTAGATCTCCAGCATGATTGAGAATTGCTCAGGTGAGGGTGGGGCCCTCTTCCTCTCAAACCACCTGTCCCCTTGGCATGCCTTAAAGTATATGAAGTTCCTCTAAACCAAATGTATATATTGTGCTTTTCCCTGATCATCTGTGGCCTTAGTGTTTGAATTCTGCACAGATTCTTTTAGCAGTACATATAAATGTCGTTGAACATGGTTTAATACACAGTTGCTCTCATTTTTGTTTGAATCTGGTGTTTTCTCTGGAGTCTCTGTTTTCAGTGCTTTCTCCCTTATGTGCCCCTTTTCTGATCATGGCTTAATTACATTTTAAGTGCCTTCTGTGTTACTGTCTCCACTGCCTCAATTACTTCACCTCCAACTGTGTGAATATTTTAATAACGAGGCACGAAGTATTTCTGGCAATACAGAGTGTGAGCTCTGCTTATCAGCCCATGGCAAGCTTTCCTTCAGGGCATGACAGAGTTTACAGAGGCACTGTAGGTTAATATGTTAGTGCCATTTGGGTTTGATTTATTTTCTTTGGGTTAGTCTCAGCTGCAGTGCAGGCTCTTAACTTTGACTCTTCCTGAGCATCGTTGATTGAGCACCTTTGCAGAACCAAGAATTATGGAGAGCTCACAGGCTCACAGCTGTAGCACCCAAGGTATGTTAGCTATGAAGAAAGACACCAGTGTGCAGCTTCTGTTCCACAAATAAATGACTGGAAGGCAGATGCTGGAAAACTTTAGAAGCAGATTTTATGGACAGTGTAATACTGTAGGCAGTTCTTCCTTGGCTTTCAATCTGTTAAGATACAAATTATTTCATTTTCTGATTTCCTTTTTCAGGATTTATCTAACAAAGTTGGTAACAACTTCGAGCTCTCTCATGTTAGGTAGTCAGCCTCCCAGCTGTTTTTCTACACATTTGCAATATATTTGTATCTATTTATATGAAGATGAAGGGGATTTGGTTTTAGTTGTAGATACCCAGCACTACCTCTGATTAGCGTTAGAAAGAGTAGGTGCCTGCCTGCTAATTGTCAGCATCGAGGAATCAGAGAAAACTATTTCAGTGTCAGTCAGTGACTTGTCATTTCCCATATCAATTATATGGCTGTGTCTTTGTGACAGATTAAAGCATGGTGGTTAAATCTCAGGCTGGAGGTTTCAAAGTCAGAGGCTAGAATAGCTGCTAAAATGAATGCCACAGGTCTAAAGGAGTGATTTAGTATTTTAAAACAATTACAGCTCTCATTAAGAAAGGGCAGGGAAACTAAAGAAGGCTAGAGCTGTAAAAACTGCAGTTAAGTGCTCCTAGTGATACTGGAGTCATTTCATCATGTTGTGGCTGTGTTCCCAAAGTTGGGCTAAGTTTTGATGCCAGATTATGGGATCTCACACTTGTTTAAACTTCATGACAATGTACAGAAGTCTTTTGAATTTGATACTTAAAGCCCTTTGGTGTAGCACTGGAATGATGGTGGCACTTCCCTCTTTGGGTGCTCTATATCAAATCTTGAGATGGAAAATCTTGCAGATACCATATTATATGCTTGAGAACTTTATTATGCTGACAAAAATGTATCAAATTTTCATCTTGGTAGTCATGATATGCATTTTAGGATAGCATATGTTTTAAGATGTATTTATTTAACTCAATTGATAATGATGTTGTGTGATGTCATAGTGATGCAACATTACCCCCAAATTATTTTCTGGGGATGCACCACTGGAATGGTGCCACCACTTTCAGCTGAATTTATTTGATGCATTTTGGTGATATAAGCCCCAACAATTTTGTGGTTTGCAGTTGCAGATACAGAATGTAGTAGTCTTTATAACAAACATAATTGCCTTTAGAAATACAGTGTAGAACAACAAATGTCAGGGAATACCAGAAAATCTAATAAAGATCTTGTAAAAAAATTAGTTAAACAGTTGAAAAAAGTTATTGTGATTGTACATGTAAAAATACCATATGCAAACCCAAAGATTTTCATTCAATTGTTCTAATATTAACCTGCAGCAGAGCTGACCTTTTGGTTTGAACTGCTGTTATTAAAATTTCTTTGCTAAACCGAACACTTGAGGACAGGAGAAAGCAGAAGTGGTCAGAATTATGTGAAGGCAGTTAACTCTCCCATCTCTTGATCAGATGGAACATTTGATGACAAAACCCTCAAGAGATCTGGGGGGAAGAGGGGCTGTTTGACTGACAAGCTGTGTCCCCAGTCGGCTGATCAAATGGAACAGACATGCCAAGTTGTCTTCCATGTGTTCTCACTGATGTCAGATTGACAGCAGGATGTAATTGGATGTGAATGGAAGTGCTGAGGAGCTTGTGCACATGCTCATGCTTTCTCTTTCGTCTTCCAAGATTAATCTGAAGGGTGAATTTGTTTGTCTGAATGTTTCTTAGCAGTTAAATTTAAATTAAAAAATACACTGCTTTCATAGTAGATGTCAATTTATTAAATTCATGCCCCCACATGTAAATTTTTGCATAATCTAGAAAAAAAAAGGAAAAAGAAGTGCACATACCTGCACCCTTAATCAAACATAAGTCAGAATCAAACTGTTTAGTTGCCCCAAGTTTCATTACGGGGCGTCTTGCAGTCTGATTTCAGTATTTTTTCTAGTGGAAAAACATTAAAAAGCCGTTAGTAAATTTATGGGGAAAATGGAATATTTCAACAGTGAAAAATTGATTCATGGATTGGATTTTCAAAATCACAAAACAAAGCTAGATTTTTGATTTTATTTTTGGGGCATAACCCAGTGTCTTTTGAAAGCCTCACCTAAGAGATAGTTTTAAAATGCTTCATAGTCTGGTAGTCTGGCCAGCAGTCATTGCCCCCAGGGCAGGGTGCTGCTCCTGTTCTACTTGCTTCTGGGATGGCAGCAGCTACTGCTTCTTGTGCTCTTGTGCACAAATGCTGTTCCCTGCTTCCCATTCCCGCTACACAAGGTGTTGCTGGTGTCAGGCATCTCTTCCTTTAAGGGATTTTGCCTCTACGTGCTTAGACCTCTTGGTTATACCTTCTCCCTTGCAAATACTTTTTCCTAATTTTCAGCATTTTTAACAGTTAATTGGAATGTGAAGAAATGGGACTTGGTCAGTGCAGTCATGCTGAAGCCTTTTGGTCCCTTGTGCTGAATTGACTCATTCACTGATCACTCACTGAAACTGGCACAAGGGGATCAAAACCTCCTTCTTCTACTCCAGCCTGGCTCCGTTTGCTCTCTGCCTTCCATTCATGTCACTTCAAAGGAAGATGGCTAGCAGTACCCTTGATACTCTCTTAAGCTACTTTAAAATTATATTAGAGCTTTGTAGTTGCTGGTGAAAGTTAAGGTGAGGAGCTGAGCTACTCTGATGATTCTTTTTGAGCTTTGTCTGTGATCTGAGTGCCTCAGGTCTGCTGAATGTCTCAACGGTAAAGGAGAAGATTTCTGGTAAATCAATGTTGATAGCAGCTCTCTAAAAGTCTTTCCACTATTACAAAGTTATGCACTTCCCAGATGCTTACTCTGAGACAGTCACAATGACCTAAAGCCTAAGTGCTACCCTGGCCCACTGGCTGCATAGAATTAACTGCTGGATTTACAGCCCTGAAAATTAAAATTCAGTTTAGACTTCTGGATTTTTGCATGCGTAGCCTTCTAAAACTGTATCAGTGAAATTTATAAAGATACCTGCTTTGCACATCTTTTATTTTAAAAAGATTTTGGTGCTCATGTATCTAAAGTTACTGGTTTGACTGCAATTTTAAAAACTAAGAAATTTCAGTATTTTGAGATATAAACTGTGTATTTTAAATGTATTTTATAAACCCGAATCAAAACTGTTGATAGACATAATTTTCTTATATTTGTCTCTTTCTTGTTTTAGGAAGTGTTACCTGTCATGCTTAGGTGTCACAGACTTCTAAAACTGAGGTTTGAATGAAAGGGATTTTGTTTTAATTTTAACTGCTTTCAGAAATTATTACCAGAAAAGCATGGCAGAGTTGAATTCAAGTTTGTAGGGACAGAGCAACAATCTGAGGGTAATTTCACTTTGAAGAATGTTGGTACTCTGCACTCTGTTTTGTCAGCCTTTGTGTCCAAAGTGCTATACAGACTTGAAAACGAGATAGAATCACAACATCAGCTTTGCCTGTTGAGGATTGTGAGTGCTGGACTGGACTAGAGGTAGCAGTAAAGTACCCACCTCCTTCACATGCTGCTTAATCTTGAGGAAGACTATTTGTTCATGTGAAACTCTTTCAAAAGGAAAAGTTAGTTAATCTGCTTGACATAGTTTGATTCATAGTTCTAGTGCCCTTCATGAAAGTCTTAGTTATGGCTAGGTTTAATTTTGAAAATTTAATCACAAGAAGACGGGATTCATTATCTATTGCTTCCCTCAAACACAAATGGAAATGACAAAACTTGTAATAGAAAAATTATTTTAAAGCCAAGGAGCTTTTAAAATACTTGAAAGAAAACTGGACTCAATGATCTTGAAGGTCTCTTCCAGCCTAGTTATTCTATTGTTGTTGTTGAATTCTGGTGTTGGAATGTTTTTCTCTTATGATAGAGCTTTTAGAAACAGAAAATATTTTTTCTTTAAAATCCTTAACTTTTTAACAGATTTTTGCATATGGAGAATTAAATTATAAGTGAATCTATTGTAAGACAAGCTTTTCCAGACTCTAGTTCATCTGTAATACTAAAAGAATTCAATTTATCGTCACAAATGATATTGAGGTTCTTTCTCATCTGTGATAATTGTATTTTTACCCTCTTGTCTTTAGTAGGGTAGAGTTAGTGTGGTCATTATTTGAGAATAAGCTGGTTTCCTTTATCTGAAATTTAGGTTAAATGCTAATTCCTGGTATTTGCTATGGTTTTATAACTTTAAAATTCATTAAAGAAGAGATATTTATGAGTACCTGCAGTAGAAATTTCTATTTAACAGAATCCTGTGAATGGAAGTATTTTACCTCATAAAGCCACATTATGGAGTAGTAAAGGCCGTAGCCAGTAATAATTCAGATGTATTTGAATTTCAAGGATTAAATTTCTAACCAATACTGTACGGAGAGTGTTGCTTCCTAAATTAAAATGAGACCTGCTGCATCCACGCTGTAGCTCCAAAGATGCCTCCTCTGGCATCTTGTTAGTTGAGAAACTCTTGAAAAACAAAATCTCTAACATTAAAAATTTCAAGTGATCTCCAATAGAATATGCTGCTTTTGGGGACAAACAAAGTTCATCTATGTCCCCATAGGGTCAAGATGATTTCTGTGCAAAAATTCCATATTTATGTTGATTTCAACAGTAGTAAAAATAAAAATTAATATCTGAGGACTCCAGGAGAATAATTTAAGAGATTCAGTCTACTTCTGTGCTCTTTCTTTAAAACTTGTAGAATTAGTCTGAAGAAGATACTAGGAAGATATTTGGCATGAGTGGAAACCTCATCCTCTGGTACTCTAGGGAAGTACCCGAAGAATAAAGACTTTTTCTTTGTAGGTTTCACAAGCCAAAGAGTTTCCTGAAAGGGCAGCCTCCTTTCCTAATCCCTTAGCTGCCTAACCTGCAAATTTCACTCCTTATTGTTGTAACAAACTCTGATTCCTCCTTTATTCCTCCTTTAATTGTTATTACTGATATTTTTGAACTTTCTATCATCTCTGCTGGTAACTGAAGGTTAATGTAAGAAAGTGAGCTCCATAAATAAGAGAATGCAAGGAAAAGTTGAAATACAGCAAAATAAAATGTGCAATACAATGCACTTGCTATAGATGTATAAAAATTCAAATGGTGTATTTTATATGGTTATTTATGTGCAATATGTATATCAGTTTTTATTTACTAAAATATATGCACCTGAGAAATGGTTCCAGACTGTAGCAATAATGCAATTAGTGATAAACATGAGATTTCTAAAACAAATTAATATTCAGTGTAATGTGGTTTTGAAAATTAATTGATTTTTGGCTGCTTCTTCAATGACCTTTGTATGGACAGTTACTGGAGCTTAATGTCTTTGAATTGTATTGTTCTAGAAAAGATGTGGTATGCTTTCAACATGGAAACAAGTAAGATCTTTGACTAAACAAAAAGCATATACACAAAAGCATTAAAAAAATGTATGTAGCAGGTTGTGTTTCATGAATGCCTTTATAAAGCAGCTTAAGATCTCTGCACATTTAATTCTCAAGTCCAGCAACCAGCCAGTAAACCACAGTCCTCAGGTGAAAAATGAGAAATTTTAAGGGCTGTTGAACACATGAAATTTAGCAAAGTGCTCAATAGCCCTCAAAATTTCTCATTTAGGAGAATGCATATATATTGCTTCCAAAAATGAAGGCAAACTTCAGGTTTGTTTTTTTTTTTTTTTATTTACATTTCTTCCTCACTCCTTCCCTCCCTCCCAATGTCTGTGAGTCTCTTATACCATGAGTAGCTGCTCTGCCATTCTGCTTGTTTAGTAGCACATAAAATACACTGCAGATTAAAGCACTGGAGTAAGTTCAGTGTGAAAAAATATACACCAAGTTGTGGTGTAACACTAAAATTCCAACCCATAAACAAAAGTGCATTTTTGGGATATTTTTCCCTTGCATTCCCAATATATTCCCTCAGATATAAGCTATAAACATGACACTTTTCAGGTTAATGTGTGTTATTTGCCTTTCTGGAGTTCCTTCCTTGTTCTCTTCCCCAGACTCTGATATTTCCAGTGTTCTCAAAAACCCTCCAGTCTGAAAGAAGACACCAGGCCAGATACAGATCATGGATTTGAAATTCCAGCACTCATATTTTCTCCTTGACTTTGAGCTATTTAGTCTCTTTTAAAATTTTATATTTGCAGAAAGAGCAATTTGTATTTTTTCATCCAGAGAATTGATTTTGTGTGTGTTTGAGCACAGTGCATCCTCAGAAGAACCAACTCATACCAAGAATCAAGAATAAAATTAATTTGTGAATCAGTGATGTTTAAAGACTTTTAAAATCAATAAATTGCAATTGCTTAATTATATGGTGGAGTTCATAAAAGGCACCTAATTGCAAGATGTCAAACTATTCGAGTTTATAAATAAATTATATTTTTCTGTAAGCTCTTTCTCTAGTTGATCACATAGGTCAATTAAGTAATTTAAATGATTATTTATAATTTTGTTATTTATACAAAATAATAATTTCTTAAGTGAATAGGAAAACTGGAAAGGAAGGTTCTTCATGCCCATCACTATTTTTACACTCATTTTATATTTCTTCTATCTTCTTTGTTTTTGGGTTATTTTTTCTCTGTTCTGAATATTTATTTATGGAAATAAATACTTATTTATATTCCTGGTTAGTTGGTAGAAATTAGCAAAATTCTTGGAAAATGGCAACATTGAGGAGATTCCACAAGTCCTGCAAGTCCAAGTTTGCAGAATTTATGGGCTGGAGAGAAGGGCCTCCATGGTCTTTCACTAGGGTTTTTTTTTTGTTTTTTTTTTGTTTTTTTTTTTAACCTGTGCCAGAAAAACTAAGAGTTGCAGAAAGAGTAGCTGGCACAGAATTACTCCTGACCATACAGTGGACAAAGAAATAGTCCTGATGATGCACTGGGATAAGTGTTTTGTATCTTCATGATAATCCTAACTATAGGTTTTTAACTGTAATGCTGGCTAAATTGATGGCATAATAAAAAAGCCCTTCATGAGTTGCCTGGAGTTTTCAGTAGCTCTGTTAGTGAGCAAAACTGGAGCTGTGCTAGAACTGCCAGGTCAGCTGCCCAGCTCTCATATCAACCTTAAATAGCAGAGGCACCACTGTCCAACTTCTCTTTAACTGCTTATCTCTGAGGAATTTTATTTTTCTTAAAATAAAAAATTGTATTTAGATGTAGAAAGAAAGGGGTTAATTAAAATGCTGATTTAATTTTTTTTTAAAAAAGCCTTCTTTCCTTTTCTTAGACATTAGATTTCTTATATTTCTTCATGCATTACTTTTTGTAAAACTAAATTAGTATCAATGTGAGATAAAGTACTTGTTTTTTTAATGATTGTGTTACAGTTGGCACCATGAGGGTCAAGAGTTAAAAAAATCCTCTCATCATCTTCATAACTGCCAGTTTTTTTCTCTCTCTGTTCATGCAAAAACTTGAATTTTGTATTAATGTTCTCTCATTTCTCTTGTGACTATGTCTTTGTGGTATACTGAATCTATCATAAATCTACTTGAACTTTATCTCCTTGTGGAAATATGTAGTATTTTAGGTAAAAAGGTTAGCTATGCAGACTTAACAGCAGCCACTTCTGCCATTGTAAAAGCTTTTCAGAGAATGCATCCAGTGGGAGTTAAAATCCTGAAAAGGCTTGTATACTTAAGAAATAGACTATTAAGGCAATAGATTGTGTCAAACTTGAGTTGAACATGAGTTATAATATAAAAATTCTCTTGCCACAAAAAAATAAAAAAATAAAAAAGGAATTAACATATAGACTGAAGGGTAAATTCTGTCCTTCTTAAAAATGTGTAACCTAATTAGCATTTTGTGGGATTTCTGGGATGAATTTTCCCCTTGGCATATGCAAATACAAACAGGAAGAACATGGGCCCCAGGCTGCTAATGGCAGACATCTGCCTGAAGGGACAGCCATGTAAAAAAAAATGCCTGCATCCTTGCACCCTGAGGACCTGTCATCAGCTGAGGTGATTCTTCAAGTTATGGGAAGATTTTTAATTATGGGGAAGTTCCTCACATGGTGAAAATAAGCAAAGATCTATTTTGACGGGGAAGAAGGATCAGATGATGTTTCTTGAAATCACACCTTGAAATTGTAAGGTGGACAGAGTTTAAATGCCAAATATTCCCTATGCAACTGCTTCCAAATGTATTGGAATAGTATTCTCTTAGCCATCTCCACCTAACCTTGGAGTCAGCCTCAGTGCATTTATGAGAGACTTGGAGGACAGGGCTCCTGAAGGCACATCTCACCTTCTCGAGGATAGGGCTGAGATCACATCCTCCTCCTGTGAAGAAGAGGGAAAGATCAGAGTAGTGATGGAGCCCTTGGGATGATCCCCACATGTGTCCAAAAGGAGCAGGAGCAGTGGTGACTGGTGCTGCTGGGATGGGACACCCAGTGCAGCAGCTCCAGGCAAGACAAGGTGACCTTCTGTGACTCCTGTAGGAAAGTGAGGCTGTGGCCACGCTTTTCTGTTTGCTGCCCACCTTCTTCCCTTGCCCTCCACAAATGAGGTTTCTGTTCCCTGAGCTCAAAGCCAAGACTACAGCCAAGACCTTCAGGAATTTTTGGATGGCCAAAGAAAGATATATAGAGACAGATGACTTACAATTTCCTCAGGCAGTTCAATTTATATTTTGGCATTTGGTTTGTAGGTTTTGGTTGATACTTTCAAGAAAATACTAGGGCTTTTTTTAATTTCAGAAAGAGTGCTTAAAATCAGAATCATTCCTCTCACTAGCTGGTAGGTGGATTAGTTTGGCAAATTAAAGCTTTAGTTAGGATGACTAGTAGAAGAGAGTATTTGTCCTCAGTCTTGATCAATGACTCTAGTGTTTCTTTTCTAGAAACTGAAATACTGTATTCATATTTGATATTGTATTTAGTCTCTCAAGATGGCATCCCAGGTCTGATGTTCAGTTAGGGAGTGAAGTTCTATAATCCTTATTTAATTAGAACTCCCTGTCACAGTCCCTGTGAGTTGTATTTGTAATTGGATTCTCACAAGTGAGAATATGCAGAGGCTACCTCAAAGGAAGTTGCAGTTTGTTGATGTGTGTTACTTACCTGTAGTTCTTCGAGATTGTTTCCTCTGCATATTCACATTATGGGTCCTGTCCACCTTCTGTTTGTCCTTGGATTTCTACTGCCCAGCAGCTGCAGTGTTCAGTAAGAATAACTTGTAGCACTGTACAACTCTCAAATCTCAGATGGTTTGGTGTCATGAGATGGCCCTTGTACAGTCCTAGTAGTTACTGCTCTTCTAGGAAGTTCCAGTAGGCCACCAGCACTGGAGAACCTAAACCCACTGGTGTGAATATGCAAGGACAGCACTCTCAAAGAGCAAGCCAATGGTAAGTATCCTTCTTTGTCTTCCATGATAAACCAAATATTTTAAATATCATTTTGTAAAATCCATATTGGCAAATTTGCTACACTTCCCCTAGGATGAAAACATACTGAGTTTAATTTAGAGCTGCTGCCTTCCTGGCAAAACGTGAGAAAGTATCTGTGTTTGCAGATGCTCACTTCCGTTGTAAATTGATGTGCAACTATCAGTGTGTGGGTGTGTACGTTTGAGCTATAATACATATTTCTATCAGATAAAAAGGCACAATTACAGTGCAGCACTATATATTTTACTGTATGTTCTTCTAGTTGTATTGTACTTAGAGTAGATTAGATAGCAGAGTAAGTCACTAACCAAAAAAAGTCTTCTCATAGTGTGAACAGTGTTAATTCTCAAAACAGATTTCCCAAAAGAAAAGCAAAGTTATGTTGCTTTTCACTGCTACATTTTTTTCTGAACTTTTGTTTTTTCCAGACGTGGAATTCTGCGAGACTCCCCATATCCTGTGCTCTGGCTATCAAACTGACTTACATGGGGTAGCTGAGCACAGCTACCCGCTGGAGGTGGGCTCGGATGTGGACACGGAAACAGAAGGTGGCGCATCCCCGGACGTCGCCCTGAGGATGTGGATGAGGGGGATCAAATCGGAACACAGCTCCTGCTTGTCAAGCCGGGCAAACTCAGCATTGTCCCTCACTGACACTGACCATGAAAGGAAGTCTGATGGGGAGAATGGTAATAAAGAAATGCATCTAATGTACTCAGTAGTAATTTTTTCAAAACTTTCTTTTTCTGCTTCTCTTATTTTCCTTTTTTCTTTCATTTTTCTGTTTTGATTCGTTTCTTTTTTTCCCCTTCATTCCTAGATCCCTGTATTGTATATAAGGTGTATTTATAATTTAGAAAATAAGACAAAAAAATGAAACAGTGATTTTGTTAAGACATCGTTTCTCTAGAGACAAATTAACTTTCCCACATTCTTCATTTTTATGTCATAAGACATTTAACATTTTAATTTGGTGGCCTATGAATTAGGTTCTAAAGTAAATCTATATATGTGCATTTATATCACATTTTGCATACAGTTGTTCCTGTGGCATCTGGGCATAGCTTTAAGGCTCTTCAGCCAGGTGACTTGAAAAAGACAACCTGGAGTCCTAAATTCTCTATTTACCTGTAATCTTACGCTACAACTGAAGACATGCCTTTATCAGTAGGACAGACTGAACAGGTCTTTGTTGTATCTCAGTTCTGTATTTCTCTGCATATGGAGAGTGGGCTTGTGGGCATGGATTTGTTTTTTGTGTACGTGTGTTTTCTAAATATTCATTCTCATTCAGGATTTTTGTATATGTTTGCTCTTCTTACAATTTAGTGTGTCACAGAAGGGAAAAACGTCTATTCAATAAATAACGTGGGGAATTAATATTTTTTAATCTCTGCATTAAAATTGATTAAAAGCTACTCTGTTTCCTTACAAAGTATAGTAAGTAAACAAATTTATCATGCTTAAGATCAACAAGCTTAGCTGATATTTTAATTTCTGTGTTTATTAGCTGCATGTTATGGCAGGTCTAGATGTCATTAAATATTGACACTTTGTTGTTGACAATGACATATTTTAGTGCCTCTGTAGTCATAAGGTTAATATTACTGAAAGAGGTTTCAGTTATAGATGGCATTTCTGTATTTACATGTTTGAATTTATCAAAGATGAAGCTCATAATTATATAATTTCACCTGGACGTCTCCCAATACCAACAATAATGTCCAATATAGGTTCAAAGACATTACATTATCTACTTGAGGTTAAAAAATAGATATTAGTGTATAGCTTGTTTCTAATTAAATATTCCTTTGAGAATTAAGCATCCTGTGCTATCACATTTTATTGTGTTGCTGGAATCCCATTTCCACTGTGCAATGGCTGCCTGTCTTCCAGCTTCCTGCTTCTGTGGGATCCATCCTCTGTAAAGTGTTTGTTGCACAGGGAAGTTTTGTTTCGGCTTGAGGGACGCTGCATGTTTGTGTTTTCCTAAGACATTGGGTTATAGATGGTGGCTGAAGGAATTGAATCTGGTCTGCCTGGCATTGGTCACCCCTTAGCTCTGGAAGTGGTTGAAAGGGAATGCTGCATGGAAGGAATGTGCATACTTGTGCCATTTAGACTAAGAAATACATATTTCTCTTGTAAGCTGCTGGGAAGCAGAAGTATTGAAAGCAAATTAAGCACATAACAGAGTTCTGTATTTCAGTCTGGAGTGCAGTGATGCAGCTGGGTGTTGATGATATTTTGCTTAGTCGTACATGTACCACTAAATAAGTAATCTTCTGTAGATGAAAATTACTATAAATAGTGCATCTTCATCATCTTGCACAGATGTTGCAAGAACCATGGGTTAAGTGTTGTTAAGATAGGGACACATATTCATTGTGCTTCCCCACCAAAGAATGGTTTCTTCTAAAGGTTTGTCTCTGAGAATGTTTTTAATCAATTTAAACTGCTGTAGATAGTCTTTTTGCATGTGGCTTTAATATTTCATTTCTTGTAAGCCTTATAACAGTTTTTAAATCAGAGATTCATGCTTGAGGTGCTTGAATACCAATTTTAACTAAATAGATGGGAGAGGAAAGCAAGGGCAAGACCAAGTTGGAAGAGTGAGAAACAGAGCACAAGTTCACTTGAACTGTTTTGATGTCTCCAAGCAGGGCCAACTAAACAGTGCTTCCTGTGGTGTTGAATCATTATAATAATTGCAGTCTTGAAAGCTAATGTCTGCATAAATTTGAACACCACAGTTCAAGCTATATTTGTTTATATTATTTGTTATTTCACAGGTAAGTTCATAGCCAGGATTCCTACTCCAGAGGGCAGTGCGTTTTTCATCTGGGTAGGCACTCAGCAACAGAGCACTCTCTGAATACAGAAGTTCATAAATCTCTATTTGAATTATGTCATAGATGGCACATCTTCCTGTTTCTTTGCAGTCCTTTGTGCCAGGGGCTTTATCAGAGAGACACAAATGCTGCATTTCTCCATGTCAGTTTCTGCCATGGAAATGTGGGGTTTTTGCACCCACCAGTAACTACTCTGGTGTGAAATGGGAGAGTGCATAAGATGTGTTGCTGGAAGTACATGAAATATTAGTTTCCATGATACTTTCTGATTGCTGTAAAATATTTAGCAATTCTGGATTTCAAGGGATTGACAAAATGGTGTGTTGATGCAGCTATTTGGAGCTGAAGTAAAATTAATGAGAAAGGTAGAGTTGTTGCATGATTTGAGAAAACGTTGTTGTCCATATTTTAAAAGGGTCAGTAGGGTTTTGGGTTTGGGTTAATTTTTTTTTCTTCCTCTATGAGCACAGTTTTGCTACAAATGCAGAATAGGTCTTTTTGTGGTAACACTGGAACAATTAATGGTGTGTGCACTCCAGTAGATGTGCTTTCATGGCATTGATTGGAAGCTAATATACTTTGAAAAATTTTCTTCTTTTTTAGCTACTTCTTGACATTCTCCTGTTCATTCTGAGATCTAGATTGAAGTTCCCTGGCACAGCATATATACTTCTCTATTTATTCTGGGTAGCCCAGTTTGAGAATATGAGGACTGTTTTCCTTCATAGACACACCACCTCTGTGGTAATCACTGTTAAAACACACTCGTTGTTTTGGCAGCATTGAACAGATTGTATGAAACCAGCATTCCCATTTAGTGTTGTCAAGTTAATGGCAACTAATAATAGCCTATTAGTGCACAGACTGCCTTCAGCTTTGCCTGAGGGTAAGCAAAACATACATTGACTGCACAAAATGAATGACCAGTTTCTTGGGGATCATTGCTTATCTCTGGTATAGTATAAATAGCTCAATTTAAACAGTGTTACTCAGCAGTCAGTATGTGAATGTAAATTTCAGACAGCAACACCACAGAATAACCATATCTGAAATAGTTCCTTTATTCCATTGAAGACTGCACTTACCCTCAGTTCCCTTGTACAGTGGTGTCTGTCACTGCAGCATGTTAGAACATCAAGTTCAGTGCTTGCTTTCATCTGCCAGATTACTGAGCTGGCAAATATATTTATTTCTTTGTTTATTTTTCTGGGGTATGTGGTCAAGAAGAATATACAAACCTGATCTGCAGAAAGGGTAAACTCCAGGTATATCCCGAAAATTTCATATCTTGACACAGATCTGCCTCCCACCCTAGGTAGTGTACTAAAGAGCAGCCCACAGTTCATTTTGTGTCTATATAACCTCCCTCATTGTAGTTCCTTCAGTTCTTATGTTTTCCTTTACAGGATGTCTATGCAGCTGTGACGTGAGCAATTTGACCTCAAGTGTATTTATGCCATGCCATAATCTGTTTTTGAGCCACATTTGGCACATCTGCACAGCCATCAACTATTTTACTTTTAGCTGCTACAATTCAGCTGAGAGCTAGTACGGAACTTCAGCCATTCCTGCAATAACACAATTTTTGACCTTTTTTATTTTGTCATATTGCTTTGACATGGTTTTAAGTCTGACTTGTTTGGCTCATTCCTGACATCTACATGTTTTTATGCAATTAGTTACTCTTTCTCTACGCCACAGTGACAACCAGTAGGAGATTACAGGATTCCCAGTGCTGGAGTGTACTGTGAAATGCAGTCTTGTCTTTGATCCAGATTCCTGCTCAATTTCTTTGGCTGAATTATTTTATGACAACTGGGTATTAGCTGTCGTTCACAATGACTTCTTTGAGATTCGTAGGCAAGAAATTAGGGTGTTAGTACAGGCTGAAATAGCACTGGTCATGCAATGTAACATTAGATCGCTTGTGAGATCTGGTCAGGGGACATTTTTTAATAACATACTTGTCTTTTCAAAAACAAAGCAAAAAGGGGAAAAATACAGTTGTGGAAAAATAATTTTTTTCCTTTTTGCCCACCCACATAAATTGTTGGAAAATTCTTTCTTAATGTTAGTGTATGGTATCAGATTCTATTTGAAACAATACTTCTAACAATAACAAACATTTTAAACAGCAGACTGCAAAGATGGGATAATAATATTAGCCATATATTAATAAGTGGATGTAGTAGAGAATTTAGTAGGTTACTGATCAAAGCTGAGTTTAATGAGCTTGAAACATGTAAGATTATTCTTGTGTGATTCATCTAAGTATTTGTTTTATAGCCTGGGAGCAGTGATCCATTTAACGGCGCTTTTGACTGTCCCTAAATCTCTGGGGATTTTTCATTTTGATTAATGGACAGATGGGTGAGTTCTGGACAAGTCACCTTAGTTCTTTGCACTTCATATTCAGTATCTTAAAAGTGTCTGTTAAAGGGATGAAGGTACTTAATTAGTAAAGGAAATACTAGAATGGTTGATGCTCTATGAGAAGCACAGCTTTTGGAATACTGTAGTTATGCAGACATGGGGAGCATTTAGCTAAGGACTGGGCTTTGATTTAATGCATGGTGTGTGTCAGTAGACCTACCGTGAATTCACACCTGTTTAAGTTAGGCTTGAATTTGGCTCTTCATAAAAGTCATGTATTTAATGTAAGAAAGTGACAAAATTGCAATTGATGTTGCTGTGATTTACTGTTGTTTTGTAAACAAGTCAGGCATTAAGCTGATCTCTGGCTTTCTCATTTCTCCAGGAAATTATTACTAACAGCTAAATTACAATAACAATGCTCTGAGAAGTGGGCATGTGGCTGCCTCTTTATGCAGGTTTGTGTTTTTAATAATGATGGCTGAAGCATATCCATTAGCTCCTGTCCTGGCACTCTCTATTTACAGTAGTGCAATTACGAAATGGAATTACTAATTTGCAAGTAGACCCATTAGGTTAAATATGTGTAAGTAGCCTTGAAAATATAAAGGTAAATATTGGTCTTAATCCCATTCCCTCTGTTTCATTTAATATTTTTCTCTTTGTTGTATGCTTTATTTTGCCTTTTTGTTGTGGTATGGATTGCATTCTGTTTGTACACTCCTGCCTATCAGATCATTTAAGGCACGTAATAGATTAAGGCAACCTCATCAATAAAATGCAAAAGCCCCCATGGTGAAATTACTTCAACTTCCGTATTTTACTATAGCTTGTCAGGTATTTGATTTATGATACTTTCAGGTATTTGACAGAAAAGGGCCACTTATCTTCCCTTAATAAAAGACCTCTGTTGCTTTTGTTGTGAAGTTTTTTTGATCTTCTAGTTTTTAGGTGGTGTTTATGTTGGTTTCTTCTGCTGTTATTTCAAAGAAGGCTGCTTGGTGTGAAAAGAAGCATGTGAACCCCAGCAGTAACATAGCAGTGCCTTTTGGGGAGCATTGGCATATTCACTGACATAGTAACTGCTCTGCTGGAGTTGTTAAGAATGTAAGATGCTTTTGTTGACCTTAGAGTGGTTCCTTTGGAAGTGTTACTGTCTCAAAGGTAGCATGTAAGTTATCTGAATTGCTTTGGGTAAGTGTGAGATGCTTCTGTAAGTACTGCAGCATCACCTCAGCTGCAATATCATGCAAGTCTTGAGCTTGTGCCCTCAGTATTTAAGCCATTTATGACATTGTTTATGTATGGAAATTCAGCTAATGACTTTTTTGTCAGTATTGCGGGGCAAATTTTGCCTTTCAAAATTGCCATCTTTATTGCTTTTTCTGACTACCAGGGGCATTGCATCTGCATGTCTGCTGTTTAAATCTTTACAATGTGGTCTATTAAAATCAGTACACAGTATTAAAACATTCCCTTTTTTGTGGTTGTCTTTTAAGCACAATGAACACTAATTTAAAGACAGATATCAGTATTTAGTATCTTACATTAAAGATAATGGACCAGTGTTTAGAATTGAGAAGAAATACTTTCTGTGTTCCAGAATCTAAATGACCTTTGCCCACAGCATAGTAAAAATTATCAGTGCATTTGCACAAGGTTGTGTCATTTTTATCCCTGCAGATTTTTTTTTTCTTTCATGGCTGTGAAGGAGGAGATGAAGGAAAGCTTGAGGAGAAGAGTCAGGTCTAATTTTTATTCCAGAAATCAGTAAATTGTCATTAAAGCTCAGAAAAAAAATCTCTTGGCTTTCCTGCCATGTGATGCAGGAAGTTTGGTGGATGTGTCTTAAGGAGCCAGCAGCAATATAAATTATCACTCCTTCTTTCATTTAAATTCTTTTTATTTTCTCACTATTCTGGATATGAATGCAAAGGAAAATTTTCTCCAGAAATATTTTACAGTGCAAAAATATATTGCAGTGATTCTGCAGTTCTTGGGACCTCGGTTTCTCTAGTCTGCCACAGGGGTGAAAACTGAGATGGGATAGACAGATAAATGTCTGCTTTCTGTCAGGATGCTGCAGTGCAGAAGTGTAAGGATTGTCTGAATTTTAATTTCACAATCTTTATGAGACCAGGCAAATACTGAACAAAATACTTTTTCTCTTGTTAAGCATTTACTGTGAATTCTACAGGAGGACATCTCTGGACAAGTGTGTTACTGGGAACAATTTCATTCTAAACAGTCAGCATGTCTATCCTGATGTTTTATTTATGTTGTTTTATTAAGTTTACAGTACTTTTTGCTTCTCATCTATTTTGGTTAAATTTTAACATGTTTTAGAAGATCAGCAATGTGATCTACAGAAACAACCTATAGTCGTATTTTATATGTATGTCCTTTGGAATTATTTAGTTTAATTTGAAAGACAACCAATTTTCCTTTTATGTCTTAAGTTATTGATGTTTCTACCAGTTGGAACCTGTTTTTCATCACAGTTTCGGATGTTCTTGTTAAAGCTGCAAGTTGAATATCATTAGTGCGAAATAAGGCTAAGGGAAAACTTGTGAACTCTGATCATGGAAAATTACAGTTAAGGCTGCTAGATAAATGAGATCAGGTTACTTCCATTTGGTTCCTTACCCTGTCAGCCAGAATGGTTTTAAATACAAAGGGAACTAGAGCTTTCCATCCCCATAGCAAAATGCTTTACAGCTGCCACATCACAGAATGGTTTGGAATGGAGGTAACCTTGAAGATCATCTTGTTCCACTCATGCCATGGGCAGGGACACCTTCAGCTATGCCAGGTTACTCCAAGCCCCATCCAGCCTGGCCTTGGACACCTCCAGGATGGGGCAGCCACAGCTTCTCTGTGTCAGAAGCCTCAGAAGCCCCTGTGGGGCTTCTCCACCTTTACAGGGAAATAATTCCCTATTATTTCCTCTAAACCCAGCCTCTATCAATTTAAAGCCATTCACTCTTGTCCTTTCATTCTATGCCCTTGTCAAAAGTCCCTTTCCATCTGTCTTGTAGCCCTTTTAGGTTCTGGGAGGTGCTCTGAGATCTCCACAGAACCTTCTCTTCTCTAGCCCAAGCCTGTCTCTTTAGCTCCAACTCTCTGAGCATCTTCATGGCCTCCTTCTGACTTTCCCAAGCTGTAATACCATAAGTGAAATAAAAAGGTATCTAGCAAATGAGTACAGGATGGACACAGAAGTGACAAATACTAGCAAGTATTTGTCTAGCAAAAGGGTCTAGCAAGGTGTAATCTAAATACTATATTTTCTTGATTATGTGAGAGCTAAGAATTTATTGTTCTGTGGATAAGAAAGGTTGTTCATTCTTCCTTTCCAATATTTTTTTTTTATTTTTACCCATTAATTCATTGTGTGTTAAATTACATGAGGAAGTATTTTCTTACATTTTCAAATTTGTTAGTATGTCATTTCCTCTTGGGCTTGGAAGTAAGATGAAGATCAGCATACATCTGCATTATTCAGGGTTACCAATATTACCATATCCCCATCTTACAAAAGGGGAGTATTAATAATAGCAAATAGCTTTCATGTAGAAGAAACATAATGACTGCTTCCTATGGCTGCAGTCTTCGTATTCTTCTAAAAGTGAAAGCTAAACTAAATGTATTAGCCTATTTCTAATTTCTGCAATAGAGAATAGGTTAGGAATGAGTTTTATATGAAATTTGAGTTCATTTTTCAGAATAAAGCAGTTTTGAATGCTGCTTGTTTTCAACTTGCTTTTATATGAAGGGCTTACAAAGTAAAATTCAGCATTTTCTATATTAATTTTCTTTATTAAATCTTATCTAGCTCTATGCCCTCACTTTACACTTTGTAACATGAGCATAAGAGGAAATGTGTACAATTAGCTCTTCTAGAATATTGGTTCAGGAGCACTGAATAATTCCTGCAGGCTGCTTCTTTTCCCTAACAGATGTTTTTGAGTAATATTTTAATCAGATTCACATATTCTGATGACTAATTATATTGCCAGTGTTTTTTTTCTTAGTCTTAAATTTCTACCCCAGATGATCTGTAGATTGTACATTTTTTTACCATGTCCCCAGCACTGACTTTCAGCTGAGCACTGCATGTCAGCTCCTGATCAAGAGCTGCTGGCCAGGAGCTGTTCTGGCAGCATAGAGATTTGTAAAGGAACCACATTCCTTTGCCTTGGGTGATCCAGAAAGGGAGCTGGGGATGGTCTTTGATTCCATGAAACCACATATCCTAAAAGATATCTATTTGGGAGGAAATACCTGTGAGGATGGCCTAGGACATCAGGTTAGGGTTGTTCAGCTTTTTTGCTGGAAACCTTGTTAAAAGATCTCAAGAGCATGTAACAAAGGGACAAAAGGTATTTCTAGACTGTGTATTGTGTTATGATTCATAGCACTCCTCCCTCCCATTTAATTTAAAGAGTTTTACTCTCATCTTTCAATGTAGCTTTTAAACTTTTTTCTCTCTGCTTACAATTATTTTTGAGTAAATGTATATAATGAATTGATACATACCTTTTATATATACCAAAGTCACAGTAAACGTTGTTCAGACTTGCCGGCCTTCTCATTGCTTTGTTCAACATCAGTGTCAAGTAACACCATGGGTTTTCCTGTTTGATTAATTTTTCTCCAAACAGTACTTTTGAGACAGCAAACTTTTTTATTGCCCAATCACACTAAGGTCTTTTAGAGCAAATATTTTTCTTTGGCAGAAGTGGTGGGGTCATAATACATGCCTGGAATTAATGTTTTTCTTCATATTTTGGTATAAACATACCTCCAGTTACACAATCAGAAAGTATCTGATGTAATTTGCTTGAAATGAATCTTACTTGAATCTCTTTGAATTGTTGTGTAAGAGAGCTGCTTGTGAGCTGTGCACTGTCAGTGGAACCTGATGAGCGATGCAAGATTTACAGCTCAGCACTAGAGACTTCTTGGTTATTTTCTTTATGACAAAACAACTTGTGGATGTTTGCACCTTTTGATTACCATGGAAAGGTTTAGGTTATGCTGCTGATCACAGATGGGGTTGGAACATTTGCTGTAAAGCGATAAAGCTCCTGATGAAGGGAAAATCTCCAAATTTATTTTTATGTACTTGTAAATTTTTGTTGAGGCCGAAAAGTCTTCCAGAATATTACATAATTTCCTTTTATAAGGAAGATGATAGTGATATATATTTATAAGGAAGCATATGTGACTAGAAATGAGACTTAACATTTTGTGCCTTTTTCAAAAATCCTCAGCCTTTCTCTCTCCCAGCTGAGAAGTTGTTCCAGTGCTTCTCCATTGCTTTGAAAAAAGGAAGGCCTCCCTTCCCATTTTGTGTGTGTTTGTGAGCAGCATGTGCTGGTGAGCATTTGTGAAGGTGGGCACAGTGGCTGCAGGGGCCAGGGCTGCTCTGCCAAAGGCATCAGAGCCTAAATGTATTTCTTCCAGGGCATCTCTAATTATTGACTCTTCAGAATTGCTGTTCTGCCTCTGAAAAGGGGCACTGCCCAAATGCTTTTCTGTGATGTGTTCAATGTGTCTACAACTATCTTTTATGTCTTTGCCTGTGGGGTAAAACATAATTGAGTCATTCTTCCTGAAGCCTGTGTGGTTGTGTATTCAGCCAGTACAGTTTTCATTTCAGAATTCCTATTGATGGTTGCATTGATTATTTTTATTTTAGACTGTAATTCTGTCTCCAGTATATCTTTTTAATTTTTATAGTTCACTACCTATTGAACAGCAAATTCATCTATGTTTGGTTGTGTGCATATTTTTTTGGAAATATAATCTCTTGAATCCAGATTTCTCAGTAGTAGCTAATAGCCTACAGTACTTGAAAGCTCCTTTTTCTTTTTATAACCTATCTCTTTTCCAATACATTTTCTGATTACTGCACTACAGTTCAATTTTTATTGAATTGTTTTAGAGTGTAATAATTCATTTCTGATCCCTAGTACCTTTTGTCCATGTCTGAAGTACTCCACATTATTTCAGTCACTCATTTTTTGTTGACATCTTTTCTCTAAAGGCAGTCTTCTGCAATATCTCTGAAAATATCTTTCTGACATCACCATTTTAGACTTGTGATATCCAATTTCTTTTTAATACAAAATCAAATAGAAAGTATTTTCTGTACTACACCACCCAACTCTAGTGGAATTTTTTGAGCTTTCTTCTAGATATCTTATACATTGCTTGGTGGCTAATAATGGCAAAAACAGCCATTACAGCTGTACATGCAATAAAATAAACACATTTATTTGCAATTGCTTTGCAACTCAAACAGTGCTTATTAATGTTAAATAGCTATAATAAGTGAAGTCTAAAGCAACTGAGTTTTTGCTTTAATCTGTGTAGAATTATTTGTTCATTAATTACTTCTGTAACAGTTTAGATTGAGTTATTAAGTACCTTCTGTTTGGAAAAAAGAAAAAACCCGCATGTCCCTTCAGGTTTTGCAGAAAGCTAAGTCAAATCCTGCAGTTTCAGTTAAGTTTCTCTTTCAGGCACAGTAAGAGCTCTTGAGAAACTGAATTGTGGCCACTCATACGGCAAGAAGCTTCTGGATAGAGAAATAGCAGTGAGTTGCCATTTTCAAATGGTTTCAGATTATTTTGTTCCAAATCTTCAGATTTCTGCAGTCATGAAAAAAAGTTCCCATGCATCTGGACTCTGGACAGCTGGCAGAGCTCAGGCTGTGGGTTCCCACAAGGGAAATTTAGGAGTCAGAATGTGGGAACAGACCCTCAGCCAGCTGGGAAGCAGGAAGAGCAGTCCACAAAGTGGGGATGTTTGACTGTTGGCTTTGCCAGCTCATATCATGTTTCAGTGATAATCTTTGACAGAAATTTTCTGTATCACAAAAACCTACCCACAGTCTCCTGTTCCAGTATCCCTCTTGTTGCTGCCCTTTCAGTATGTGACAATGGAATTTGAAGTTTTAGATGCCCATGGAAGAGAAATGAAAACAGCAACTGAGTACTCTTTGGAGTGTAGTTGTCTAGCTCAAGTGTACAGCATGGCAGCCAAAAAATACATGGCAGAAGCTTTCCATCCTGCTGCTTTCCCTCCTTCCTGCTGTAATGTTCTCTGGTTGCTTGCCTGTCTTAAAGACTCCTTGAGTCCTTTGAGAACACCAACATATTTTGGTGATAGTGTTAGTAAAGTCTTTGGTAATATTTTGAGGCTTGAATCCTAAGTATCAGTGGACTGATAAAGCTGAAAAAACAGCTTAAGTCAAGTGAAGAAGTGGAAACCTGAAAATGAATTTTAAAATACACGTATAATTTTGCAAAGCAGTTATTTCTAGAGTACTAGAGGACTTTCTAATACTCCTGAAATAGAGAGAAAGATATTTTAAAGTACATGTCAACCTCTTGCAGGATGCAAGTTTGGAAGTGGCTGCATTGCTTATACTGATGGGTACTAAATGCATGCCTGCTCTGTCTCAATTCAGCTGCTTCTTGGAGCAGCTTGGACAGTTTGAGGCCTGGCAGTATCTTTATACCTCACAAGTGTGTGGTTGTGCTGAAATCTGTTGCTACATAAGTTAAAAAGGTAAGCAGGTAAAATGTGGAATTTGTTTATCTCTGTAATTTTTTTGTTGGCATTTGGATTGATTTGGACAACTAATACATCAAAATTTCACTTAATTTGAAAAATGTTACAAAATTCCTCAGATGAGAGAATTTCTTCTCTCTGTTTCATGTATTGATCGATGTGCAGATAGAAGAAAAGCAAACATCCCAAAAAGCAAACATTTCTTTGAATTAGTTTCTCGACTTTTCTCTTGAATGTATCTTGTTCTGCTAACGTGAGGGACTTAATTAGAGACATGCTTCTGGCCTGCTTCTGGGTCACCTCAGTTCTGTGATAAACTGGTACTGTGATAAACTGGTAACTGTGGCTGAAATTTATACTTATCCTTAAAGAAAATTTCCAAGAAGTAGAAAACCTGGTTTCATTGAGCTGTTATTTCAGAAGCTGAAACATGACAAAATGTAGTGTAAGTATAGAGGAAGCCATAGTTACTCACATTCTGCTGGGTGGAATTTAAAGCATTTGGAAATACACTGTGTTGATTACACCAGATTGCCTCTTCTTGCAGGTTGTCTAGTATTACTAGAAATGCTTACCTATGTTCAGTATATGGAATGAAGTTTTATCAGTTAATGAAATAGTAGGAAAAAATGAAAAAAATAAGCCTAATCAGAATAATACACTGCCTTAGAGACAGGATATAAGTAAAGATTTAGTTAACTTTGTTAACCGTATCAGCTGGCAGTTTTCTAATCTCCCAAACAGTGCTTCTAGGCAGTAATTGTTATTATTTGAAATAGAAGAACACTAATAGATTGTCATCAAAATCAAGACTTATGTTACTTCACTTTATACAGATACAGTTAAAACATGAGCCAGTCCTCTGAAGAGCCCAAATGATACAGATTTATATATATATTGATTATTTTATCTCTTATCTTCCACAGGCTCATTCTAAATCTATAATATGCATAAAGCTCTTCAATAAAGAATTTTGTTATTAACTGGGAATTTATTATTCTTATCTGTTTTTTGGGTGGTATCAGGTCAGACTTCACACAACTGTTTAGTTTCTGCAGAGGGAACTTTTATTGTGTCAAGGATAATTGTTTTTTACATTTTTAATTTATGGAAACCTTTGTTTCCCACACAGTATTTTGTAGCATAGAAGTAGCAGTAGTTGAAACAGGGAAGTGGAACAGACCATTAAAAGGGTTACTTGTTGCCTTTATTGCCTATGTTTTGAAACATTAATTACCAAATATACTTAGTATTTTCAATTTTTGAATTATAAAAATTGTAGGTGTTTATTACAGTATTAAAATGTTGCTGGTTAGGCTTTTAATACCTGAAATGTGGGGATGATAGCATGACACAGTGTTAGGGACATAAAAATATTTATGAGAAATTGTCATTAAATGTGTCAGAAATGTGATTCTTATCTGATATTTAAACTGCAGACATTAAAACATCATCCCTGACACACAAGTCAATACCAAATATTTCAAAGATCCAGAAGGATACACAGAAAATTGAATGAAATTCAATGTGGGGGATAGTAACCAAATATAAAATATTTAACAAGAGCTGTTTTAGAAAGCAGTAATGCTGAAAGGGGCCTTAAGGGCCAGTAAATGAGATAAATGGAGCCAACAAGTCAAATGCTACTTTGGGCTGCATCTGTACATGTGTCTTGTCAGGGAACTATGACATATTGCAGCTGTCATTAAGACTTCTCAGGTGAGTCACTTCTGAGCATTTCAACACCAGGGATGTATAAAATCAAAGAATCTCAGAGTTAGTGCAAAATGCAGTTGTGTCTTTAGGACTTTTTCTTCAAGGAAAGGTTTTTTTAAAAGGCCTGAATCTGTAGAGATAGTCTTAAGTTGTTACTCAGGTAATTGAAACAAGTATGGGGTGCAGGGAGGGAGGAGCTCTGTAAGATCTCACATCCTGTGGGTGATGCTGTCATCGCCAGGAGCACCATGCACAACAGTGGCAGAACTCTGCTGGCAGACAACAGACTCAGCTGTGCTGGTTCAGGAGCTGTAAGTGGCAGTCTGAGGAATTTAAATATGAAATCAGAGACAGTTTCTAAACAGTGTAGTCATTCAACATGGGAATAATTTGCCAAGGGATCGAAGTCCTTATTACTTGGAGCCCTTGTGTTACGAGGGTTAATGTGAGGGTCACTGGTTGAAACTTGTTCTGACTGTGAAGGTGATCAGACTGGACGGGTGCATTGGCTCTCTCTTTGCTTCTGTAAAGCTACTGTGTTTCTACTGACTATTAAATTTTTCCAACTTGTCTGTTTTTCAGTAGTATGAAGCAATAAACGAAATGGTAGAAGTTTTGTGGCTGCAGTTGTTTAAAACCAGCCAATACATTTGGGTAAATACTACAGAGGACATGACAAGCATGTGATTATCAGTTCATAGTCGGTCACACTGTATTAGGAAGGGCGAGGTAGTAACGACATGAACTCTCTTAGCTGTGTTGTCCAAGAGAGCAAAGTTTATTATTCTAGTTCTTCTTTTAGAAACAGGTTCGAGAAAGTCCGAGAGGTAAAACTCTCATTGGTCATTGAACTTACACATCACTGTTATTGGTCAGGTGGAACACCACCCCTTGACTGTTTTCCTAAACAACACCTGCAAAGATTGTTGTCCTTTACCAAGGATTGTTTGGATTCTTTCTTACACTTTCTCAGGCCAGAGTGAGAGAAGCTTGTGTGACTTAGTTTCACACAGGCTCTGTGTTCCTGCTTGCTTTTTGCATTTGGCATCCACAGTAGTCAAATGAAATAACCCAGTACATCTTTCTATCTCTCACTCGTGTGTATTGTCTATAGATGTAGCAGCTGCCCTAAACATTTGGTAACTGGCCCAAGCCCAGAAATTAACATTAAAATATTAATTTTCTATGAACTAATAAGACAAAGGCTGTTCAATTTCTTGTTTATGCAGGAAGCTTATTGAATTTGAAGATGATACATCTGGGAATGAGCTGGTGGGATCAATTTGTAAAATAATAATGCCCACACATCACAGCAGGACTTGTACAATCATCAGTTAGCCATTAAATAAAGGGGATTTTTGGTAGAATACAGGTCAAGGTATTTATCTATGGTAACCCAAACAAGCAAATGTTTATTAAAGATTTATGCAAAGAAATTTAAGAAATCTACATCTAATCAAACTGTGCCAAGATTAAATTATAACCTTCCCTTTATTATCCTATTGCATTGCTGGCCTCCCCTGACAAGGTGTTAATCACAGCTTCCTCCTGTGTGGTTTGCACTTCAGATTTCAGGTGTAGCAAGTTTTTCATCTATTCCAGTGCACTGGCTTTTCTGCCTCAGTTGGAGGCATTTGGTTTGTAGTCTTTTGATGGGTCCAGACAGATCTAATATTTCGGTTCTTAAAGCTCTTGATTAGGGTGGACATTGGTAATTAATCCACTTTGCATTTTGAGTGGCTGATCTGGAAGGTGTCTGTCAGTGCAGTGTATCTCACCTGTAATTATATTTCATCTCCTCTGTTTAGAAGCAGGCTTCGCTTCCTCTGGAAAATTTTGAACTGGGGATGTGGTATATCTCTTGAGCATTATCTGTATGTCTTGCTAAATACTTGACATGGAAATTGAAGACCTGGGAAACTACAGGCTGGTCAGTTTACCTTTGATGCTGGACAAGATCAGGGAGCAAGTCCTCCTGGAAACTGTGCTAAGATACATGGAAAATAAGGAGGTAATTGGTGATAGCCAACATCACTTCACTAAGGGCAAATCATGCTGACAAATTTGGTGGCCTTTCATGACAAGGTTATAGTGTTGGTGGATAAGGGAGAAGCAGCTGATATCGTCTGCCTGTGCACAGTGGAACTGTGCAAAGCATTTGACATTGTTCTCATGACATCCTTGTCTCTAAACTGGAGAGCCATGGATTTGATACAAGGATGACTTGGGTGCATGGTTGGACTTAAGGAGTTGTGGTCCACATCTCAATGCCCAGGTGGATGCCAGTGAGGAGTGAGTGACATTCCTTGGGTGAGAAATGGAGCCAGTGCAGTTTAACATCTTTGTTGTGACATGAACAGTGGGATCTAGGGCACCCTCAGCAGGTCTGCCAGAGACACTGACCTGTGGGGTGTGGGCGATGTTGCCATCCAGAGGGACCTGGATAGGTTGGAGAGGTGAGTGCACAAACCTCATGAAATTTGACAAGACCAAATGCAAAATCCTGCATCTGGTTTGAGGCAATCCTTAACTAAAAATTATTTTGAGGAGAATTCTGTTTATCTAAACCTTACAGACTTTCTTTGGAATAGAACTAACAGTGATTTTCTTATCCATGGCCTGGAATGTGACTATTTTGAGACCACTGGAAAAAGTTAAATTGCTTTGGAACTAATGTTAATCAGGTGTTGCCATTGTTCATTGAGAACCAGAGAAGTTTGACTTACATTTGAATATAAAACAGTATATTAACTTTATTGCAGTGTTTTTAAATACATTTGCAAACACATTTGGTATGTGGAAAAGACTGCCTTCCCTTTCATTATCTATTGCAGTTGAGTGCTACTCTTTTGTGACTTCTGCATCTAGTGAGGCAGAGGAATGTACTAAAGGCATTTTATCATCTCACATTAGAGCATTACACTTCATGACTGCCCCATCAACATTAAGGCATAGGAAACAATGACCCTTGGCCTAGGATTTTTTTTAACAAGGTCCAGAATTCAAGTTATATATCAGTCTGGTTTTGTTTCAAAAGCACAGTGAGCAGATGTGACTGCAGCAAGCTCCAACAGCAGCGTGTTCTCTGAGTTTACAATTACAGGGCATCTGAGCAGCTCAGTCCAGCTCAGCACTGGTGGCAAAGCCCAGTTACAATTTGTTTTATTTAAAACAGTAGCAGTACTTTTATTTGGATTCTGACTAGTTTCCTTGGGCAAAAATATTTTTTTGAACAGGGGGTTTTACCTGAGGAAGGGCTGCATGATTCGACATTCATTGAGCCAGTTGCCAGAATAGGAACAGAACATGATCCTGTGCTCTGGAAGTTCTAGAGCTCAAGCATTTTGCTGGCATTTTCAGACATAGTTCTGCTACTTTATTATGAATTAATTTACAAGTGCTAATAATAGCTCATGGCAAAGACACTCGTTATGTGTAAATACACGTGACTAAATTAATTTAATTATTACTGTCATTTACATCTGACTAATCCTTACATTTTATGAATGAGAAGGTTTCAGCCATGCTGTATAAACCCATTTGTATGGGAGTAGAATTTGCTTCATCATGTTTCTACAATACTGAAATCTATCTTTATTCTTCATATAGGCAAAGATCACAGAGAAGTGAGCAGGGGAATGAAATGAGAATGTGTCTATATTTCATGGCATATCACTATGCCATGAAATTAAACAAAACATGTTCCCAAGGAGGTTGGAATAGTGATCTTCTGCATTGTGAATAGAAATGTGCCAAGGGAAAGAGGTCTGGAACAAAGGAAAGCCATGTTCCTATATTCCTCAGTTAGTATAAACATTCACTGGGAAATTAAAGGTTTCTAGCAAAAATAATTTAACAATGTGTTGCCATCTCTGTTAAACTTGAATCTTTTCAGCCCTCTAAATATCATCGTGCGCCTACAGATGCATTTTCAGTGTTTGACTTTTCATGTGAAATAGTGCTACTTTTCTGTATTTATTCTTCTCTTGTGATAATGATCATTAGTCTAAGAACATAAAATCTAGTTATCAAAAATATCTCTAATGTCAGAATTATAGGTCTGTATGCATATACATAATGTCATAGTCACTGATTGGATTTTCTGCCTGTAACCTCTCCCTGTCATTTTGAGTTCACAGAAGAGACCATTGCCTCCATGATGATAAATTATTTGATGATTTAGTTCATTTTAATTGTTCAGTGGGATCTTAAGTCTCATATATTGGCACTATTCAACCCCTGTTCTTACAGTAGTATCAAATTTCTATTGGCAGTTCTGTGGTGCTCATCACTACGGCGTTCATTGCTATGCTATTCAAATACTTCATCTTTGTTTATGTATTTCTCTTTGCAATAACCCTGGGAAACAGTGGGGGATATTTACCTCCATTTTATGGGTAGGGATTCACATTAATATAAATTAAGTGAAAAATACCTGCTAAACTTGGGCATCTAGTTTGAACTGCTCAACACCTGTTTTGTTTTAGAATACTTCAGATATTAGTGCAATATATGACTAAGAATAGGTCTCACTGACTTAAGTTGCAACTCTGTAGATTTATAAAAAAAGGCAAAGTGAAAAGTGTAATTATCATCTGTGACCAGTTGGTTTTGAGCAGTTTCTAACATCTAGGTTCAAATATTACAATTTACTCTACTTGAGCTGGCAAATGTTTGATTACAGTAGGAAGCTGTTTTGGGGTTGTTTTTATTTGTTTTGGGGTATGGTGTTGTGGTTTGGTTTTGTGTTTTTTTTTTCTCTCCACTCCTTTCCTTGAAGTTGAGTTCTTTCCCTGGTCTTGTCCCAGGTGCTTTTTTTCCAAGCCTGAGCTTTGCCCCAAAGCTTTTCTCTTACCTAATTTCTTCCTCATGGACCTTGCATTCAGATTCTAGTCATCACAACAGTCTTCAAAAGATCTGATCTCTGTTCCTGCTCAATTTGGTTTTGTGTGTTCCTCCTTTCTCTTTCCCTATTTATTCTGTTTTAATGATTCCTCTCCTCACTTCTTGTTTCCATTTATCTGGTTTCTGTCCAGATGGTTTCATCATATCTTGTCTCTTCTGTCGTAGTTTCAATCAGCTGACAGTCTTCTCCATCATACTTAAGTGCCTTTAAGCAGAGGTCTTTGGGAGTGCAGAAAGAGGAAACCTCTGCAAGGCTCATTCCCCAGTGCTGTCCTTGCTGGATGAGTGCAGGGAGCAGTGAGAGCACACACTTGAGCACTGTAGCCCTGGGCTGAAGTCTCATCAGCCTCTCTACAATGTGGTGTGAGCATTTTCTGGTGACCCAGGGGTCTCTGAGGACTTGTATGCATTCTGTTTGAATGCAAGACTGACATAAAAGCTAATGCTACCACAATTTGCAAATCTTCTGTTCCAGCAACAGCTGGGGACCCTGGAGCATTTCAGAGGAGCAGTCTCCAGTGACACATGTAAAACACATTGTCCCCAACATCATCCCTAGATGTGTCTGGGTGAATCCAGATAACTGTCCTGCTTCCCTGAACACCCTGAAGTAGTATGAGAGGTTCATTACAAATGGTTAAAATTTCAGAAAAAAACAAATGTCATATTGCTGTAAGGAATGTGTTCAGAAGATTAGACAAATAGTTTAAGTGATAAACCAGCTTCCTACAACTTTCCACTGAAAATAATTCTTTCAAAATTCAATTTCTGAAGTTTTGTAACATTAAGGTAGTGATCTGCTCTCTACCCTTATTCTCCATAACATTCAGAGCCTGTTGTAGTCTTGCTTTGTAAATCCATACACTGATTAGAAATTATTAGTGTAATTTCTGCACACAGTACATAATAATTGATTGACAGCATTGAAAATATATGTAAGCACACATAGAGACCTCAGCTCAGTGAAAGATGTGATGTGCAGCCTGAGGGTTTTTTAATTTACAGGTAATGTGATGGTTGTTTCCCAATTTTCAGTTGTGTAGTGATTATCATGCTATAATTTCAGTTTAAAAAATAGCCAGTGAGCAGTCATATTGCAGTGTTTTACACTAGTGTCTCATTCTTGCAATATTCCAGTAGCCTGAACACATTCACCAAACAGTATGATTGTATACCAAATAATTCACCTATTCTGCTGGAGAGTTGAGACAAATCCTGCTCAGAATCATCTGGTTTCTGAATGAAACATTATCCAGAGTTTACTGAAGAGTTCTGTTTTATTAATGGGTGTGGATGACACACGTATTGTAGCCAGGGAGTATGAATTGTTCGTTTGGATTGCTCTCATTTGTTCTGATGCATATTTGATGGCTTGAGAAGTGCAGTATTCCAGGGAACTTGTCCTGACAGTTGGGGGAAACAAAGAAAATCCATTCCTGGTGGAATCAACTTTCTTTAGGAGCACTAACAAGACTGGTATCATATAAATGAATGCAAAAGTCTGGATTTTAATTTCTACTGCTATTAGGACTGGATTTATGTGTAGCTCTGTTGCAGCATGTCTCACCCTTGTTCCTTTCTGAAACTGTGATTAAGCTAAATACATTTTTCCGTGCAGCATCATACATAAGTTGCAAGAAGTAAGTTGCAAGAAATGCTATGCCCTAACGCATGCTTATGTACACTGATGTCCTTGAAAAATACATATTTAATGAATATGAATGTAATTATTCCCAAGAGTACAAGTATTTGTTTATACTGCTGGTTATGTTTCCTATAGAAAGCACTATTTTTGCTAATAATTACTTTAAAGTTAATACTTCTTATTGTCTTGAATTATTTATGAAATTAAGCATGTGCTGCCACTTAGTGACCAGAAAAATGGAGAAAAGTTCCTTGATCTCCAGATTTATTGGTTGAGTTACGGTCTTAGAAAGTGAAAATCCCACATTCTCTGTGTTTTGTGGTTGCTAAAAGCTACAAACAGATACTGTAAGGAATATTGCTGTATTTCTAAAGGTTTAGCTGGGGTTCATCTCAGCTATTCTACAGTGTCTTGGTACACAGCTGTGGTCCAAGTGGTATAAGAGACCGATCACCACATTTATTCCTCTGAAAAGCAAGACTGTGGAGAAATTTGTTCTCCACTTTTTTGTTATTTCTCTTCATCTCCATGCTTTGAGAAAGGAAATATCTCCTCTTTGTATTTCTATCTAGGGCCTTCTATCAACCCTAAATCTACTTACTTCCTCTGCCACACATTAAGAGTGATTCTCCTATTTCACACCTACATTTTGTTCATCTGTGGTTCTAAACTGTTTCCTGACATTTTTGCTCAAGAGGAATGTAGTTTCTGAACATATACCAAAGTGTGGGCTCTTGACATCTTTGTGTTCCTCTAGAACATGAAACTCAAACTTAGCAGATGCTGTGCTTTCCTTCTATCCTTCACAGCTCTCTGAGGTAACAGGTTTTTGGTGGCCCTTAAATCCTTTCAGTTTTTGGGTTTTTTTCTCTGTTTTTCAGGCTGCTGAAATACTTTATAAGAGATGTATTGCAAGAAGTGTTCAGTATGCTGTTCCTCTAGAGGGTCTCTTCCTCAGGAGTCTGCAGATCATTTTGAGGTCACACATGATGTATTAATAATGCCAGAGAAGGGCAGAGAGGCTACCAGCAAGCCTGTCTACACCACCACTATTAGTTTTAGAAGTTTTAGGAGTTTGTGCCAGTAAAACTAACAGAGGGGGAAAATCCATAAATAAAAGCAGAATTTCTGCTGCCTTCCTCTACTTGATGATTTTTCCTAGGCATTAAAGAAACACAGTATTCTAGTTCAGGCATAAAAGAAGTTTTATGATGTGTTATGATCCACTGGTATCACTGGAAATTCTTGCTTTTTAACACTTGTGGAGGACAATGATTGCTTTGCTTGGAGAACAGACTGGCTTCCAGGACAAGAGGGAAGAAGATACCGGACTTGAAAAAATCTGATGAGCTTCACTAAGACCCATATATTTTGTTTATAAACCAGATTCAAGTATTTTAAATTAGAAAAATTTAAAAGCCTAATTTATTAGAAGCAAAACTGTTCAGTTCAGGGATATTAACATTCTTATATTGGCCTTACATTAGTTAAGGAGTAGAAAATTCTTTCTTCACTTGGTTACTAATTTTAAATATTACTACTGCTCTGGTTGCATATATAGGAAAAACATCTATCTTCCTGTAGAAGCTTTAGAAAATAAGATGCTCTCCTGTTACTAAATTGTTATTTCAGAAATTGTGGTGGCAATGTCCCACTGAACTCTTTTAAATAATCCAGAGATTGCTGAGTTCTGTATCATATGGCTTGTAAGCATTGGCACAGAAGTGGGGGACTGGCCTCAACTCTGCCTTGGGTGGCTGTGATCAACCCCAAGCAGCTCAGTTATGTGCTGGTGCCTGCTCCAGTTCAGAAATACACTTTTCACTGGCACGATGGTGTGGCCTCATGCACCATGAGCTGTGGTGATGTATTGTGAGAAGGTGACAGAGGAAACAGGGACAGAAGGACAATGTACAATGAAATAGAGGTGCACATTAAAGCTGAGAGAGAGAGATGGGGATGACCTGGAAAGAGGGGGAAAATCTAAGAAATTTGTGAAGAGCATGTAGCTGTTGGAAGCCATCCTTAAAAAAGTGTAATGTGGTCCTGATAATGTTGTAGGAAACAACATACTCTCATGCTGTGCGCTTTGAATCCTAGATAAGCTATTGAAGTGATTTATTCTTTTTCCATGGATCAAACATGTAGGAAATGTTTTTATTCCATCCAGCAGTGAATGCAGTCCCATCAAACAACCTACTTAAGTTTCCCTGAGCTGACACCTGTCTCAATATCCACAAGAGTACTCAAAAATGCTGCCAAAAAGAGAGAAATATATTATTAACTTGGTTCTCACAGAGCATCTTTCCAAATGGATGACAAGTCAGGACACATGAATGTCTTGCTGCATTACAAAGTGCATTAGCTCTATTTTGCTGTAGCAGAATTCCTCAGTGAAAAGGTTAATAAGGGATCCTGGCATTTAAGTGCTCATAATCAACCCTCCAGGTTTCCTGTCAGAAACCACAATGGACAATGAGGGTGCCCTGGTTGTCAGAGTGCACCCAGGCCAGCCCTGAGCAGAGCACAGAGAGCATCAGCTGGACACACCCTGAGGCACCTTTCATGATGTCTGCAAAGTTTATTCTTTCTGTAAGAAATTTGGCAGAAAGTAGAGCCTATTTCAAACTCAAAGTACAATGTATTGTATTTGTAGAAGGTAGAAAAGATGGCTGAATCATAACATTATGATTTTCATGTGTTCTCTTGTTTCATGGATTACAGGAAATTTTTTTTTCTTCCCCTTCCTGGCTGTTTGCTCAGAATGACAAAAATACATAGTGAGATGATTAAATCAAAAGAAGTTTTTTTGTTTTAAAATACTTTCTTTCTGAAACCATTTCTCCACAAGAGTCCCTGTCTTCCCAGCTCATACTCAAAAGCTGGGGTTGACTTTAGTGACTGTACTGCTAGGAGGAAAGTCTTACAGGATAGGTCCTCCTGTTTCCTTAGATGTTTGCATTGGGAATGGGATAGTAGAGAAGAGACAGCAGGAAAAGAATGTACAACTGCCCTTAGTAGTTCTTTATGGTTTAATTTGGTCAGCCTGTATTCCACAATCCATAGCTCAATTAAATTAACTTTATTTTCTTGCCTTTTTTTTGTAAACTCAGTCTGATGTTGAAAAACTAAATACATAGGTATGTGCCAGCTGCCTTCTATGGTTTTGCTGCAGTTTTATTTTTTAAATTCCATTTTGAATGTGGGCATGATTAGAAGTCAGTTCCTGTGTTTGCAGGTTTTGGACTGGAAGCACTGCAGGGGTGGGAAGGGCACTGTTCCTTATGTTACCCTGAAGCTGTTCTTTCCTCACTCTTAAAATGCACTTACACTGTAGATCACCCTGACCATCCCCAACCTGCCATCTCTGTAATGGCCTGGTGACCCTGCTTCTGCTCAAGATCAGAACTGACCTGTACAAAAAATAGTTATTTCTCTCTGTTAATTCTCAGTGCAGAACCCTGAGCTAGTTCACAATGCAGTTGTACAGGGGGTCCAAGCCAGGTGAAGTAACCAGGGGAGGCTGAGCAGAATTGTGGTTTCTCCAACTTTTCTCTCACACATTAAATTCATTTACAGTATCCTATTTGTCTGGAGGTTTATTAATTGACATGTGATCAGTGAAGACCTGCTGATGGATAGTGAGAAGTTGGTAGGGAATTTTAAAAAAACCCAGCAGTAACAATTTGTGCTTGTAAAATCACATCTGGAAAGCCCACTAGATTTTGTTTTCAGCAAATTTTGTCTTCCATTTAATTTTTTTTATTTATATATCAATTTATTTGTTTTCTAGTACAGCTAATGAAATGATAAACTCTTGCATCACAGGAAAGGCTGACTCTCAGTAGATTTTCCAAGTATAATAGGCTCTCTTCCTTTCTTCTCCCACATATTCCCATTATGGCTGAAGGCTTGGAAATGGCTGGTGGAGGTTGACTGCTTAGTACCAGTTTCCCCAGTAGCAGTGAGATTGTTTCTAGACACTCAGGAAGGTGGGAACTGCCTTTGTGACTTTTCACTGCCAAGAGAGGTTGTCAGGCTTAGGTATCATAAGTTCTAGATTCTGCAAAATTATTTTAAAAGGTCAGCTGGGAAAAAAATCCTCTCTTTTCTCTGAGATTACATATAAATATCCTGTGATTTTGTTCTCAGTTAAACTGATGATAAAAGAATTGCAGATTCTGCTGAATGAGTTGATCCATGTGCAGTTGTTTCAACAACATATTTGTAAAATAACCATACTCCTTTGCAGAGATATTTCTGGTCTCAGTGGAGAGAGAGGCTTTGGTGATCTTATCAAGGGTACTCCTGGGAAACAACCCTATGGCTGCTTTTCATATCTTTATTTTTCTGCTTCATTTTAAGTCCAAGAGTCACCAAATGCCACAGCTGGTGCCTTCCTGAGATACAGCTCTCCCTGCTGCTGGTGGTGATGCCATTGGATCTCACTTAGTACTTAGGCTCAGTCAGCAGAGCTGGATCTTTACAAATTGACATTTGCGTCATTTTCCTCTGTGTGTTTGTGCATGCTGATTTTTTAAATCCACAACAAAAGACAATACAGGAAAATCCTACCCATTAGGCTTTGCAGTTCTGTTACTGGGTTGTGAAATCTCATTTTCTTCTGCAGCATCTAATCCAGAGATACGATAGAATTGACTCCTAACAACTTCTTAGATTAATATTTTTCCTAATAGTTCTACTAACTAGAAATATTTCTAATAGTCTGTCAAGGCACATGAGTGATGTTCTTCATACCCTTTGAGTACAACAGAAAACCTGAATGTAGAAGACATTTCCTTATCTCTTCATCTGTGTTCATAAATGTGTTTCTTCTGCTTTGTTTTTTTTTCCATGGAAACGAATACATTTGGGAGGAGCAGCCTCAGCCTCCAGTTTATCTTGAATAGTAATGATCAGCAAAAACCTTGATTCTTATAAAAGACAGTCTTGAAATCAACTTCTTGGGGGGTAGTATTGTTGGGATTGGTGTGATCTCCCCAGCTACACCATCCCTTCAGAATTCCTGTTTGCTGTCCTGTTCCTGTTAAAATTGATTCAGTTATCCAGAGCTGCTTTATTTAATTTCCTCATTCCTGTTTTGTTTTGGGGTTAGGGGAAGAGGATGGAGAAGGGAGCATATGAAGTGCTTCCTCTGTGGTCCCCAGAGCATGTGCAGGAGTGAGGAAAGCTAAGACAAGTTCTTCAGATATGCTTGGAGCATTGCCAGGTCTTTCCTTACCTCCACAGAACATGACAACTCTCAAATGCAAATCATTCTCTTGTAGAAGCCTGAAACCATCTCTCATCTGTGTGTGTCCTGTACGATACATAGGTACCTCAGAAGTATTGGGCTATGACAAAGCAAATCAGATTAATAACAAGAAAGTTACCTCAAACTTTATTAATAAACATAATTGAAAAAATGCATATTAAATTAGAAAGTCAGGTTGAAATGTCAGACAAGGATTTCTTGTGATATTTACTGATGCAAGCTTTATATCCTGAATCTCTGAAGTGAGAGAAAGGGTAATTAAAGGTACAACTGTAAAAATATCAGTGACTAACATATCACAAGAGGGAAATTTGGGCTCTTCAAAATGGAAAATCTTGCCCATGCAGCATGACTTCTATGGCACTATAATATGTGTACTAGTTGTTTACTGGTTGATAGCCCTTATTTATAAATGATAACCTGATATATTAAAGATTTGCATTTATAGGAAGTGGTGGGCTTCAGAATGACAACAAGCAGAGTTAAATCACTGTGGTGTTGTGAATTGAGTATGGTTTTCTTCAAAATCTGGACTTCTAGAAACATAATCTTCCAAAGAGGCAAAGCAAGACCCTGTGTTTGGGTTTTTTTATTTTTAATATTACAAGATACACATTTATCTATTAGCTCTTTCTGTGTAGGATCTTTTTCCTTATTCCATTAGTTCTTGCAGAGTTGAGGACACATATTTGATGTTTTCAGTTGAGTTATATTTTCTTGATGATGTTAGAAGATTCTCATATAAAGAAGGCAAAGACCATTTTTTTTTCCAAATGTAAATCTACTTTAATTAACATGAGTGAGAAAAATTGCTGTCAGAGTTAAAGAAAAGAAACTGACTTCCTCTGTCAAATATCACTTGGGAAAATAAATAAAGGTGCTTCAGGGTATAAAACAACTGCCAGAAAGTTCTGTTGTTTATGGAGGGAGATGGAGAGAATTTCTAATAAAGTATTTTCTTCACAGTGAAGGAAAACTCATAGGTTCAAACCAGTTTGTTCAATAGTTGCTTCAGTAATAAAATTGTAGTTTTCCAATTGTCAAATTTAAGTCAATGTAAAGACCATTGCAAGCTCTGGTTTCCTTTAGGAAAGAAGTTACATCAGCACTTGTATTTGCTGTTCTGTGTTACAAATCAGTATTTTAGTAACCATAAGTACAATACAATTTTAGCTTTCACCACCAAAAGAATTCTTCAAAATGAATTGTGTTTTTTAAAATACAAATAAATAAGAGAGCCATAACTTAAATTGACAAAAAGTGAGAAATTAAGTTCAAGCACTAAATCTTTACCTAATTGTCCCTAAAAATTAATTCTCTCCTATTAAATCTGGTATTGTCAGATGTGAGTTACAAAGTCATTTGTTATAGAATGTCAGCCTTAACTGTAATGAATGATTTGTCATTCTGTTTCACACTCTTGAGGGCTTAAATCACTATTTATTTTCAGATTTATCTTTCTCTATTGATTTTCCACAAACGTAACTATTTTTCTTAGTCAATTAAATATTACATAAAGTATAGCCTCTCACCTCACATTTAATCTTTTCCCCCTAAACCTAAAATATAGTGGGAAAAACACACCTGTAGGAATGCCTCTTACATTCTGCTGCAGGTTTAGATTTTTCTTCCTTAACTCCCATAAAGTTGGTTTTTTATCTTGGTGGATAAATGGGGCTCTAAATTTCATAAAGATTGCATTTCATATCTTCTGCTGGTGTTTCTAAATACTGTTACTAAAAAGCCAAGCAGGTTTAAAAGCAGGGGTGTGTCAACAATTTAATAATTGCGTGCATAGCACTGTGTTTACATGTGTTTAATATGTGCACTTGTACACAGTTTGATAGTAGATTTGGGCTGAGAAACAGATTTCAGGATGAGTCCTTTTTGCTTCTCACAACATGATAAGTGATTTGTATTGTTAACTGTCATTATTGTAGTGGTTTCACATTGATGGATATTTGGTGATGAAGGAAGAAACCACCCATGGAAATGAGTTTTCTGAGAGAAGCTGCTGGGAGCTTCCTCTGTGCCTGGAAAAGGCCAATAGCTGGCTCATTCTGAGAACTGACAACATTTTGCACCATTTAGAAATTAGATCCACTTCTGTGAATTCCGCATTTTAAAAACTACAAGCCTGGAAACTTTTTCCTCTTTGCTTCCAGTCTCAGAAGGGAATGGAGCTCTGGTGAGGCTGGCCCTGCTCCCCCTACAGCCTGTGCGGCCTAGGCGGGGAGACCAGGCTGGACCTCAGCAAGGGATGGAGGCTGCAGGCCCTGGCCCCAGGCTGGGCCTGGCCACAGCTGCTGACATCTTGTCGATATTAAAACCCCCCTGCTCCAGCCCGCACCTATGGCTCCAGGCCGAGCCAGGCCTGCCCCTGCTCCCAGTGGCTGGGCAATCCATCATCATTGCTGCGGCCACTGCCCACTAACATCTGCAGGCCTGGAAAGATTTAACCCTTTCAGTGCACAGATGAGACCTGCAGACCACGATTCTCCCCTTGGGTGAGAGAAAATAAGGATGCGTAGAAGACAACGTGAAAGCACCAAGGTCAGTAAAGGAAGAGTAAAGCCCTAGACAGAAGGTGAATGAGGAGATGCCTTAGTGTTGGCTGAAAAATTCTTTTGATAAGGCCATGGAGATGGACAATGATACACTGAAATATCCCCTTTAATTCATGAGAGAGTATGGGGGAATGAGGTCTTCAATCTGTAGATGATGTGAACTGTAGTAGATGTGAGTAGAGGCATCTACTGATAAAGCCAAGGAGATGTTGAAGTAGCTGTGATCCCATGAGAAGCTTGAACAGAGAGAGAAATGAGAGTGATGAAGACCCTTTGTCCCCAGGGAGAGGAGAAGAAAACCTCTGTTCCCAGAGATGAAGATCACAGAGACAGATGAAGAGAACCTTTGCCTTTGAACAACTCATCCTTAAAGTAATACCCTTAAAATAATACTCTATGAAATGAGTTCATGGCCCATGGATACAGCTATAAGAAGGCTGTGAAAATGGGAGAAATTTCATGATGGCAGAACTTTTCCCAGGCAGCTGCTATTCATGGAAATGAAAAGCCATGAGAAAACTTTCTTGTTGAGAAGTCTCCATGGCATGACAAGAGAAAATTGCTCTCCCTACAAGAACTGGTGAAAGACTATTATATAGCTGGTAACTGATTTAACATCTCAAGTTTTGTCGCGATTTTGTCGGTTGAGAAAGGAAAGAGTTGGGCAGGGGGAGGAAAAGTGTTCTGGAGGTTTTGTTATGATGCTTCTTATTCTTGTAGTCCTGTTAATAAAGTTTCTTTATACCTTTTATGTCTGTTTTGCCCTTCTCCTGTTTCATGTCTCACAGCAAGAAATGAGTACATCTGCTGGTGATTGTAGCCACCACTAAACCCACCACAGTCATCAAGAGTATCTGTACTTCTTTCCTATCCACATGTTTAGAACTGACTGTATGTGTCTGTGTGCACATACATATCAGGTTTGTTATTTTGGTCTTTTCTATCAAGTACTCAGTAGTGGGACAAATGGCATAAGAGATAACTTGAATGAAAAGTAGTATGCAAAGAGATTCTTTTTCTTTTTTCTAAAATATGTCTCTATGTACATGAACATTCAGTGTTTTATTGTGTTAAATCTCAAGAGTGCTGAAGTAACTTTCCTGTCTTTAAATTATTGGGAAAATTTCTGGTAAAGATTATTTCATTATTCAATGGAAAGCTTTGATTAGCATGAGTGGGGATAGGTTTGTTAACTTGGGAGAGGAGACGGAGCTGATTTTAACATCAGTTTGTGAAGTGCCCCTGCCTAGGAAGGCAAAGATTTCGTTTCAGATAAGCATTGATAAAGTGAGAGGCGTGGTTTTAAAGCCGGGGGGAAAGTAAATCCCACTCTCTGCCTCAGGGGATGGGCCCTGAGAGCCTGGGAAGAGCTTCCCCATCCTGGACCCTCGTGGGGTGGCAGCCCAAGGAGTTCTGATTGGTTCTGTGCCCCTGGGGTTTCTCCCTTCTATGTTCCTATTAGACCCCGACCTTAAACTCCACCCTGGTTCTGTCCCATAAAACCCCACACCCTGCCTCTGTTCGGGGCTCTCTCTCTCTCAGCTGAGTTTGTTCCTTTGTTGAATAAATGGTTTCCTGAGCAGAAGCCAGTCTCATTGGAGTCCCATGCCAGTCACCAGAATCCATAACCTCCCTGGACTTCATCTTGCAGCTGCAGAATGCAGCATCAGTTTACATCACAGAAGGAATTACAGAGGGATGCAGGGGCCAGGGGAGCTCTCGGGGGTGGTGTGCACAAAAATGGCTTGGCTTGGCTTGCTGTATGTCACTGGGAACGGCGAGAAGAACAACACAGACTATCTTGTGTGTTGAACAGGAGAGCAAAGTTTATTACTTCAGATCTTCTTTTATAGACCAATACGTGAAAGTACAGAAAGATAAAACTCTTATTGGTTTGTGAACTAACACATCACCATCATTGGTCAGTGGGGTTCACCACCCCTCGACTTTCTCTTGCAAGAAAACAAGAAACTGACAAACAGCACCTGCAAGGCTGTCTTCTGTCTCTGAGGATTGTTTTAATTCCTCCTTATGAATTCCCAGGCCACTTTCTCAGGTGAGACTGAGAAAGTTATGTGGCCTCCTTTTCCACAGGCACTGTGCTCTCTGCTTTTGCACATCTTTAGCATCAATAGCTGTACCCCATGTGTTCGCTAAAACACCGTTCTGAGAGTATAATTCCTCTGTCACTTTATTGGAGAGAGATGCAGCTCCACAATTTGACTGAACTCATAAGTGTCCTTGAGAAAACCATTCACAGGGAATTCAGTGGCCTTTTTCTGGTTAGTAGACTAAATTTGTATAAGCTGGTTTTGATTTCAGGGAAACTTAGGTCTAACAAAATTTTCTTTTATTCCATTTTGTACAACATTAAAAATAAAATTTTATTATTCTGAACGTGTTTTAATTGTGTGAGCTGTTTCATTGCATGAAAATTTATTTTCTGACCTATAAATAATCTCTGTGTGTCTATAATAGAAGTCTGGTGTGGTTTGTTGTTAGCAAACAGTATATTCAATGGATTTAGCTTTTCTTCATAATTTTTCTGAGAAATATCATATAGAACAATAGTAATTTGATCTGTAATAATGTTAAAGAATTTTATAATTAGAACATTAAAATAAACTGAGTAGTTGGGCAGTATCTTCTTAAACAAGGTTAAATTAGCAACATACAGCTAATTATGTTGTGTTTCTGTTCAAGAATATATTCCTAAATTTCTGAAACAAAGCAGAACTAAAAATTAAGTCTCAAATATTTCCTGAACATACTACAAATATCCGGTTAGAATTATTAGGAAATCTGAATGGATAGCCTGAAGAGTCAGAGTTCACTAGATCATATCTCAAGATTATATTTTGTATGATCTACAAAAGCTTGGCAGAATCCTCCAGGCTGTACTGTAATTTTAGATGGAAAACTTTGGTGTACACTGGACTTGGATAAGTCATACATCAGTGCTTAGGTATCTGGCTTTCTTTGTCTTCAGGTTACAAGATGCTGAAGACTGAGAGTTCTGAAATTAATTCTGGAGATGTGCTGGTTATAGGCAATAATTGAGTGTTTTCAGTAGCAGTACTTGTTTAGCAGTGGTAATTTTGCTGAAATAGCAAGTGTTTAAAAGAGATAAAGTGAATTAGCTGGGGATGTTTTTAAGAGCAGTTGTATTGGAAATGGCTCAGTTACTAAATAAAAGTAAGAGGTAATGTGGTTTTCAGTTGGTCCAGGGCAACTCTGTAGGAAGGACACTCCTTGGTTAGAAACTGTATTGGCATTTTGAGCTTCATTATCACTGGTTTATTCTGAATGATAAACTTTTCTATGGGCACTTACCTTTTTCAGGGCAGCACTGTATGAACTTTTATTTTAAGGATAATACAGCAGATCACCCATCCAGCTAGAATTTTTTTCATCCTGTCCACAAGGTAACTGAGTCTTTCTTTTTTTGTTTGTTGGGGCTTTTTGGCTGGTTTGGGTTTTTTCTTGTGGGGGAGTGTCACTTTACTGTTTAAAGTCAAAAGACAAGTTCTTTAATCAAGCTTTGCCTTTTGGTATTATTTTTCTCCTGTATCTGTGTGTTTTGGACTTATTTTCAGTCTAATTCATTAATAATTCAAAATGAATGTTCAGTAGCTTTGCACATGTTTAATTCTTGTGACTGAATTAGATTGCTTTCACATTGTCCTAATTATTGGTGCCTTAGATTTTGCAAGCCCAGCTTTGTAAGACTGTATTTTAATACCTTGTCGGTGAGGTGAGAGGAAAACATTGTTAGCCTCTTTCTATCCAGCTGAGGCCAGGTGTTGTGCATTAACATTTAAGTAGTGCAATTAGAGCCAATTATGATTTAAAAAGAAACAATAAAATCCACATGAACACAGTTTGTTACCCATACTTTTTTGTGGTTTCCTGCTTTTGCTTCATTTTCTAGGCATCTGTTCTCACTTTCCTCTTGATTACAGTAGGGCTTCAAGCTGACATTTGCATTGACAGGTTAGGTGTGTGAAGAGAAGAGACTCTGGATGATAATGCAGAAAAAAGAACTTGGGTCAGATTGTACTTAATCACTAAATTCCCTATTTTATTATACATCTAAAGGATATAAGGTCTACTGCAAGCTACACAGATCCCTGGGAAGCTGGGGTGCTTTCAGCTGCTGTTGAATATGTGTGAACATAAAGGCAATCGGTGGTAGCTGTGGGGATAGCTTTTAGAAGAATGGTAAATCTGATCAGCCAGTTTGAGATTTCAAAACAAAACTTTACGAGATTTATTCAGGAATGACATACTCCTTGCTGGGATGCCCTGTCAGTTTGCAATACCTATCCTGGTATTGTATTATTGGATGATGCATATACCATCCTTTATCCTGTAAATCCTGTTACTTGGGTACTAGTTACATGCTTTCCTGTGACACCTGAGCATCAGTCATAGTTTCTGTCTTTTTGGTTGTGTTGCCCACATGTGTTAATAAAATGCTTGTATTTGGTCTGTAGCTGTTAGTGGTATTGGTTACATGCTACTTTTGCATGCTTCCATTTGAGCTCAAGACAAGCTAATATAAATTATATCCTAATTAGCGGACCTGAAATTTATGTCAGGTACTCTATTTGGACTACATTTCCACGGAAGCCTGTGCTTCTGTGGGGATCTTGGAGTGCCTCATAGATCTGAGTTCTTTGATAACCCCCTTCCATTGCCAGAAAGCTCTTTCCTACTCTTCCTTACCCAGCGATAGTTGGGACTAGAGTATCGTGTCTCACTGTCCACTTGTGACAGGAAGTGTTGCTACTTCTTCAAGTGCATGCTGTTGAGAGCAGATTTTAAGTATCTGGAAAAAAAAAAAAAGTGGTTCTTCATCAATCTCTGCCTATGAGACAAAATACGATGAATTCTAAATAAAACAGAATAAGGTATTTGTAGTGATATTTGCATTTATACATGTTTTTGGCAGGAATGTAATGACAAGTGAAATGCGAATATTTCATACTAACTTTTCTCTTTTTCAATAGAAATTAAGACTGCTGCTTCTTGTCAGATCTTGTCTTGTCAGATCTCTTAACCTAATGGGGAAGCATAGTTGTGTGACTGCTTTCTTAGGTTCTGTTCTTAATGTTCAGCCTCAGTACATTTCTGACCTGTTCTTTAATCTCATGATGATTCTGAGATGCAGATGTTCAAGAAAATCCCAAATGCTGGAAGACAAGTGCCTTTCTGTTTGTGTAAATTGATACATTGACTTTAAAGAAAAGTTGAGTACATTTAATATTGACATATGTCTTATATCTGCTTCACCATGTGATGTCTCACAGAATAGTAATGCAAAAATATTGTTGAACAGTACAGTTTGTTTTGCATTAATATTTAATCTGATACCAAAAGCACTTAAAGGAGCTGGGGATGTGAGTCTTCTATTAGGAGGTGCTTCTTTGTTGCACTGAGCAGTTGCTCCCCTAGGAAATGAAACCAAGAAGTTTGTTCAAGTATAATTAACTTTTAAAAATTGTTATGCTGGGAAAGCTTTTGTTTCAGTTTCTGTTTTTAAAGATTATTTCTTCAGAATCAATCAAAAAGCAACTTCCTTGATGTTACAAAGGTACAAATTAAGGCTAATAAACTGATACTGAGTGAGTCAGAGAAACACTGATAAATATGAATGCCTCTGAGAGCATTCTGCAGCTCTGAGTTGTGGATGAACTAGACAGCTTTCTAAAGAAAATAATCGAATCAATGAAACATCAATTATTAATGTTTTTTGATGCTGGAAAATTGGAAGAGCTGAAAGAAAATCAGTATGTTGTTCCAATCCCAGAGAACAATGAGCATACCCAAGGTTTTGCAAGCCTAGCTTTCCCCAGCTATGTCTCCTTCCCTGAGAGCATGTTGGGAGGCAGTGTTGACAGGGTGATGTGAGGATTTCAGCTTTTGTTTCAAGTAAAATAGTGTTCTTTAGTCATGGGAAAGCATGGAATTATTTCCATTGGGCCTAAAGGCACTCACAGGGAAATGGATAAAAGGGCTTAAGAAAATCTTATAATTTAGACCTATACCTTGTTTTTTTGGAGCTTAAGTCATTACTTCTGTACATCTCAGTCATAAATACAGTTTGCAACCCTGTATGGTCTTGATAATTGGAATGTTGGATTTGACCATTGTAATGTTTGGATTTGACCACACAGTTTGACAGCAGCTCAGGCCCACCTCTTAGTCCTGTGGTGCAGCAGTGGGCTGCTTGTTTTGCTATGCACTGCTATTGCCAGTAGCTATTGTTTGTGCACCAATCAGTTGCTCATTGATTAATGGGCTTTGAAGGGGTAGGAAAAGTAGGCAGTAATGCTTGCAGCAATTACTTCAGTGCTATTCTCTCCTCCCAAATTATACCTGGAGCATAGGTAACTGAAAAGTGCCTTGTATATTGGAATAGGTCCTTCTTTGCCCATTAGGGATTGCTGTAGGTTGTGCATCATCTTAATGTGTCAGCAAAACACATTTTTTTCCTTCCCCCATCCCAACCACATCGCCTTACGGCCTTTCAAATCTTTATTCCTAAAATTTCAAACTTGCTGGAATATTTCAAAGTCAGAACTTCCACTCTGAAATGACCATGTGCTCATTCATGAGTGAACTCCTCACAGTTTCCTTGGCATTCTGGTACCTGAATTCTTAAGGGTGTTTGTGTTCATTCTGTGAGGAACAGTACTTTGGCCATTAGCACGTAAGTCAGGTCCTGCTGCTGACTGCAGGCTGGTCAATTTGGATATGTTCTTCTAGAGTAGCAATATTGAAATCAATGAAGTAATTCCTTTGGTTTCCAGCTGAGAATCTGTTTTTTCCTTTCAATTCTTACACAGACAGATGGTCTTTTCTACAGCTGGAGCAGTGTTTCTTACTGATATCTTAGATCTCTTGAATTTTAAGGAGGTAGTTTTTATGTTTTCAATTGTCTTTCAATAGGTTTCATTGTGTTGCACAGCACAGCAAGTGGGATGAGATGTGGGTGCTTTATATACTAATTTTGGCAGTCATACTTTGCAGCAGTGCTTTAAATGTCTAGAGATGCTATTTATTGGCATTCCATTCATTTTAAATATTGATAAGAAAATGTTCATTTATTTAATGAATAATTTCTGTCACCTTGTTTGGCTGTGGAAAGAACTGATCTATTAACTTCAAACACAATATTTATGGATAAAATCCTTAAGCTTTAAAATTATAAATAATTAGCTGTTGTCACAGCACTAATTATTGTATATACAGTGTCAGCAGGGCTATAATCTATCTGTCCAATATGTATTCTGCTCAAATTACATTAATCATAACTTGCTTAAATGTTAGCAAATGATTCTGTAAAGTACTTGCAATAGCGATTCTTGCAGCCCAGAAATAATGAAGATGTAAATCACTTCTACGCATCATTGCCATAATATTCTTACGATAGGATTTGAAACTGCTGCATCCGCTTTTATACTAATATTTAAGATAGATATTCTTTGTGATGGCAGCATGGTGTAGTTCCTCAGTTTATTTCCAACTGTGTAGGTCCATGTCATAGTCAATTGAATTAATGAATTTAGATTAATTTTTCAAACTAGTCACGAAAGTCAATACTAGTCAAGTATACTCTAAATTCAGAATAACAATATATACTTTTTGAACATGACACATCATATTAGCATGCATGCTAGTAGTAGTAGATTTTATCCTATGAAATTCTGAATGTCAGATATAATTTTGTTTAGGGTTTTGTGTGAATATTATCTTCCCACTTAGTGGAAATTGTCATGGTTTACTTGCTTCAGCAAGGATATGCAATTTTATATGACAATATACTGCTTAATTTTGCATGTATTTGTTTATATTGTGCAATTTGCTTGATTTGTGTTTGGCTTTCTTAGTGTTTCTTAGTTTTGGAGTCCGTGTTCCTTTGTATATTGGCAATACCAGCTGCAACATTTTGTGATCAGCTCAAAAGCAAACATGCCTGCAAGCCTGAATGTCGGGAAGTGTAAGCAGAGTTTATTGAAGAGACCACCAGCTCGAAGCCTCTCTCCTAATTTCTTCTTGTGGGAAAGTACTGTAGAACTATTTACTTGTCATGCAGGTTTCATTTCAGAAGCTTCTGTCTATTGTTGCAGTGATGAACCTGAGCAGTCATACCAAGAGTTGAGTCATGGTACCTGTAGGGCTGAGGCAGGAAAGATGAAGCTGAGCTATTTTGCTTAACTCATCAGCAATTTATTTTTTTTTCCAGAGTAATTTTGTATGTTAAATTTCCAATCTGTACCATAAATTCCCATCCGGAATTTAGTAAATATGCAGAAAATTTATAGTCTTCCAAATTGAATTAAAACAACAATATTTAGGTAAAATTTTCAAGCTCATTTAACATGAGCTCAGTGGAATTGAAATTTTTGGAGGCTGTAGATTTCAGTCCTTTTTTGAATAGTGTCAATACTTGGAAGGTTTGAGACTTCGTCCCTAACAAGGTTATCAGCCATTTGATGGCCATCATCATGCCTGAGAATCTCAGGAGAAGGGGATTTTAAAAGTGTTTTTATAAACAAAATGAATAAAAGTAAGACAGAGTAATAATGAGGAACTGCATTTGTCAGCTGCTTTCTGAAGTGTGCCATACTTGTTGCTAGGATAATGGAGAAAATTAATACATCCTGTCAGGACCGCATGACAGGAACACTGAAAAGCTCTGAAGTGACTGTACACAGTGGAATAGAGGAAATCCACTTTGATCTACCATTTTTGATGTTTTATAATTGCACTTATTATCAGGTCCTTTACTCTCTTCTTATTTGACACAAGATCCATTATCAGTGACAGCATGAATGCGAATATGGGCTTGATTTGCAAAACTACTTGGGATGAGGTAATGGGGAAAAAAGCTTTTTGTTCCTAACTGTTGAGAAAAGAAAAAAAAAATTAAATCATTTATGTTAGTGCTATCAGCTAACATCTTCTGAGAAATGCTCCACTTCCAGTATAATATTGTTTATATGCTGTGTTTGAGTAGAGCTTGTTTAATTAGCTCCCTAATGAAATACTGTGTAACAAAATGAAAATTTATCATTTGCTTTTATGCCTTTGTTCAAGTGAACTAGGGCAGGTCACTGTGCCCAGCCTGGATTAGGCACCGTTTTCTTTCATGCTGCATTTGAATAGAACTCATTTAGTATTTTATTTTCTTTTAAAAAATGCTGTCTATTGAAGATTTTCAAACAAAGATATAAAGTGCTGTCCTTTTAGCTTTCCATGCTGTCTCTTATCTCTCTCCTGTGTGAGATGAGAAGTACTGCTTCACAAAGAGGCAGATTACCAGGTATCTTGTCTTTTATTGGGCTATAGAGTAGAATTAGACTGTTTATATAGCATCAGGGATATGTGCATACATTCAGAGTCCATGCAGTCTTTCTCTTGTAGATGAAAAAAAAAAGGCAAATTAGTTATTCAAATGGACTGAAGTTATGCACAGCGTTTTATTTATTTCCTACTGCAATCAACAAGAAGCCCCTGTTGGCTGTATTTAGGCTACATTTTATTTACTTGGCTTTGTAGGTAAAGAAATAAATGACCAAAGTGCTGGTGACACTGGTCGGGGCAGACACACTGCCCCAGGCGCCAGCCCAGTGCCGCATAAGAGCCCTTGCGCATCATCAGAACAGCTCCCTGATTTCAGAGTGCAGTCTATGACAGAGAAATCTGCCTCCCTGACTTCTGCCTTGGTTCTAAGTGTTGCCTGTACCTCAGTAGTAAAGCTTTAAAATGTATTCACATTTTATTAAAATCACATTTCTTTGAATGTGTGCTGAAACACAAACATTTCAGGAAATGTGTCAATGCCAGTGACATTTCCCCAGAAAAGAGATCTCTGTCTGGAGGGGAACTCGTCATCAGAGCAGGAGACTCACACAGGAAAGGCAGTTGTCAACATACTCACCTGGAAAGTCAGATAATGGTGAGGAAGAGGGTTGCAAATGATACCCTCATACCTGGTACACAATTCGTCTTCTCCCTTCCTCACTCTTTCTAATCTCTTGCAAGCTACTTCACTGCATATAAATAATCAAAGCTGAGCCTCCCATGCTCAGATGAAAACTGTAAAGATTGGCTTTCTAGATTCATGAGGAGTCGTGTTTCCTCTGCTTTCTACCCTTAAGTGTTCTCTGCGCTGCCTGGTTGTGTTTGTATGCATTGGAGTCTGGTGAGCCACACTGTCAAGTCTCAGGAAACTTGTCACCCTACATTCACTATTGCCAAGCTTAATAAGACTTAGCACTTCTGTAGTGCATTTTTATGTTGAAAATGTTATAGGAATATTAAATCAAATACTGCTCTCAGCTGAACTGGATCCCCATTCATTGCTCAGTTTTGCTTGACAGTAAGAACTTGGGACAGAAAATAAAGAGCTTCATTGCACCAGTGGAAGCATCAGCAGAGACTGAGAGAGAAGGAATGTGTTACCGTGCCCATCAAGAGAGTGCACTTGGCAGTTCCCTTGCATTCACCTGTCTTACGTAAAAGGAAAATTCGACAGTGTCTCACTCCATTTATGCTTTTCCATTCCTGCTTTTGGGTGGGGAACTGTTTGACTTTAAAGATAGGAGCTTGCCACCAATTTTTGTTACACATAAGGACCGCTTGTGCTTTCTGTACACTTCCAGTAGTAACTTCCTGCAGTCCTGCTCTGGAATCTGTGGCATTACAGGTTCAGAATTTTACTATAACTCAAAAAATCCATTCTTGAAATTTTCCAGATGATTTTGCATATTCATTGATAGTGTGGACGTCATTCGCTTTAACAACAGCTATTCAGTGATTCTTTTAATAATATAATGTAATAGAGGAGCTTTGTCTTTGACTAATGCCTATGTGGCAGCTTTTATTAGGAGACATGGGGGTCTTTGCTGTTGCTGTGGGATTGGAAGGGGTATTCTGTAGGTAAATAGAGTAATTTTGAAAGCTGGGTGACGTGTTTAGTTTTGTATAGTTAAATCATGATAATTTTAGTGCTACCTTTACAGTATGTGAAATTAAACAAATCCTTCACAATGAAGATAAACGCAAACATAGACAATACTGTCATCCTCAGGGATCATCTGGAAGGGAATGAATCACTAACCAGTAGATGAAAAACTTCCCTAACCATTTTACTTTGTATTAATGTTGGAGCTTGATCAATACCATAAATGTCAACTACAGTTTCTGTCATTTAGTTTGGTCTCATGAAGTAAACATTTTTGCATTAGCTATGCTGTCACATGTGTGCAGCAGTGCTTTTAATACAGATGATGTAGCAATATAATCATATTGTGCTATCGAATGGCAAAGATACTCACATGAGATCAATTTTAGCTCAGCAGATGTTCTTTCTGCACAGGCTCTTTGGGACTAGTGCCGGTGCTTTGCAGCTCGCAGAGCAAATCTGGGTGCTGGCACATGCACTGCAAAACTGAGCTGGTGACAGATCCTTCCCTTCCCTCTTTTTTCCTGTCTAATCAACAGGACAGAATTAGAGTTTTCGAGATCACTGCAGGCTGCAAACGAGCCTGGAAGTGTCTCTGCAGCCATCTGATGTTCTCTCTTACATTAGGCAAAATTCTCATCTGAATTTGGACTGTGAACTACCATACAGCTGGTTTAGATTATGACTTTATACCCAGTTCTTCTTTTTTCAGCTGGAACCAATTCACTGACATGTTACTCAAACATTTTTCAACCATGAATTTTTTTTCTGCAGTAGGGTATGCTTCATTTTGATATATTGTGTGTTGCTTTTTCTTCAATATAAGATTGTAAAAGAGCAAGTGAAGGAGGAGGAAAGCTATGTTTTAGCAGCCCTCCCCTTTTTGATGTGTATGATTTTTTTCTTTCTTTCATCATTTCTACTTAATGTGAAATTCTGAAAAGTTCAGTTTCAGCTGAATGCTGCAACTCAGCTCTAATAATTAGTTCTGAAAGATCATTTTGAAATTTTATAAGCTGAAACTGCCTACAGATCTTCATCCATTTTGTCCACCCTCTTTGGTAAAAGGTAACTACTGGACATATTTTTCCCAGCTACTTCTTCCACTTCCCTGGTACCTTTGCTTTATTTGCATTCAGTCTCAATATTCCATAGTAAGGTAAGGCAGGTGGATAAAGCACAGTGCAATGAACAGAACTATTCATTCTGTCCTAGCTTCCGTTATTATTCTGTTCCTCAGTGCTTTGATTTAGGCAGAGGGTGCTTTGTTACTTGGTTATTGCATCGTTCAGATTGAAGAGCAGGAGTCCCATTTGTACTGCTCACAAAATCTGTATGAGGTTATTGCTAACAGTCGTGTATTTCAAAAGAGTTTTTTTTATGCAAGGAGGCATCAAAATTAGAATTGAAACATAAGTGTGAGGATTAGAAGGAAGCTATTCTGTTTTGGACAGTAAATCATGTGTTAAGTTTCAAATTGCTGTTCAAATGTCAATACCCAGCTCCCTCTGAGATCTGTAAATGAACTATTTCTTCTTTAGCTTTTAACTTTAGCGTTACTGGTGGTACATGACTTCAAGGCAGATTCATTCATTTCTTTTCAGCCATCAGAAAGGATTGCCCTAAACTTGTTTCACCAGTTGGCTGAGTAAATTACACTCTCCTCTTATTTTCCCTAAATGTCTTCTGATGAAACTAGTGATGACCTGATCACATAGGAAGAAATTTACCAATGGCTGGAATTTGGATGAGGTTCTCTGGCTGGAGCAGGATGCAGTCAGTGTTTTGCTCCATCCTATTCAAATAATGTTCTGAAATTAAATTCTTCAAGATTACAAAAATTAAGCTTTGTAAATAAGCTGAGGAAATATCAGCTTAACTTCTGTTCTTTCCACTGGGTGGAAATTCAGTGGAGACTTTGTGTTTGTGTAAAATACATACATATTTGTTACATACCTACGCACATATATACCTGTCTTTTATATGCAGGGTTTAAAGTTATATACATTGAGATTTGTGTGTATACTGCATGCTTACTCTATGTGGATGAATAATTATCTATATAAAATTATATATATAAAATATTTGCCTCTCCTCTAAATGACAGTTAGTGGCAACAAGTTTCTAGGTTATATTTGTTGTTAAAAACAAACAAAACCCATTCCAGAGTATTCCTTATTATCCATTTTAAATTTCTGTCCCAACAGTTTCATTTAGTGATGCACTGTACTTTTATTGTGAATGTAAATAGCTGTGTATGTAAGTTCATGATGATGTTTCTCTCTCATTAACATTCTGCTTCTCTTTAGATGACGTAATCTGTTTAGTGTAACATCACTAATCTACTCATCTGTTTGTAAAATCCCTTATATTTTCACCAGATTTTTTATGAAAAACAAGTGTCAAGAAAGAACGAATTATTCTACAAGATATGTGTGTGAGGATTTAACGCTACTTGCCTTTTTACTTTCTGTCCATTTTGCTTTATTTGCCATGCTGCTACATTCTTTTACTAAACCTGTACACAGAAAATAAGTTTTTATTGAGCTGTTTGCAGGCATACTCAGGGCCATTTTCTCAGGGCTTGGAGTTAATTTAGATCTCAGCAATTTGAGGTGCCTTGCCGTTGCCAAAGTGAGTTTTCATCTGCTGATGTATTGTCCATTCGCATTCCTCTGCTGGACCTTCTTATTTTACAAATTGAAGTACGTTTGTGCCAACCTGTATTTTACTGGTTCAGTACTTCATTCCTTTCTAAATTACAAATACAATAACCCTGTTCCTGGGACAGAATCGTACAGTATTGCACAGCTGATATTTTGAAGTGGCACATTTTTTGTTTCTAAATATATTAAAAGTAGATACACCCTCTCAAAGTTGGGCTCTTTTCTTCTGTAGTTACATCTAGCAAACCAAGACAGAATTACAAAATTGAAATTGATGGCATTAATTGCATATCATGCTGTTGTAACCAGAAAAAGAGATGGGCCCTAAATTTACCCCTAAATCTTTCAAATAAATCCCTCTGCTCAGGTGTTTGGTCACAACAGGTTTTAAGCCATCATCCTGGCAATAAAAGGAAAATTAATGATTCTGTGAGGCATACAGCTTTTTGTACATAAAAATGAAGCAGCCTTAAAAACCTATTGACTTTCCAGTAGGTTAATATTTTCTAGTAGGTGACTATAGTCTATAAAAGTCAAGCCTGAAACAGATTAACCTTAGTTCTTTGGAGCTGCTATAAATTGCTGAAATTTGCCTGAATACTAACTGTGTAACGCAATAAAGTCTGATGTTTGACCTTGGAGGTGTAAAATTAATCGTAATCCATAAATATATGGCCTCAATTTAAAGAGATACTGTATCCCAAATTTTCTAGTGCAGATGTGCACTGTTGTTAATAAGACACTGAAAGCGCTTGGTCATTAATTTTTTTTTCCCTGGACTTCATAAGTATAAAAATGAGTGAAATACCAAATTCTTTTCAAAATTCAAATGTTGAGCTGCCTACAGAAAGTTTCCAGCCATGTCAGTTGGCCAAAACCATCAGGTGTGAAATTCTCTGAGCAGTATGATGAAGCACTCACTACTTGTGCAGTGCTGGTCCTGCTTTGTGGGTCTTTGTTCTGGCTTTATTTTCATGGATATTTCACACTTTCAAACAGTTTTCTTCTAAAAGCCATTTTTTCTCTGTTTGAAGTTCTGAAATACGTAGGAGTTTGGCATAAGATTCAGAGCTGAACAAAGACTAATAATCTGTTTTCTGTCAAGAGCCTGAATTCCTGAGAAGTTAGTGGGCTTGTTTTTCTTTGGTTGTAAGTACTGTAAGTTTCACTTGAGGTATAATTATTTTTATATCTTATAATTATTATTATTATTATAAAAGCAACTTCACCTAGTCTGGAAAGTAAACAAAAATAGCTAATAATGAGTTCTGAATAATTTGGAGTTAGGTTTCAGAATGATGTGCAAGTACTTATTGCATCAAGCTCTCAGACTTTGAATCAGTTAAAGGGAGATTTCTTCTCTAGGAAAAGGTGAAAGAAGTTTTTGCCTTAGCACCAACTCTTGCGCAGTTTGAAGTCAAAATTTTTTATTTTTTTTTTTATTTGGAATGAGTGTTTTGATAAATCATGGAGTCTTTATTAAGGATGTCTTCCCATTTGATGTTTTCTTTTGTTGAGGTTTCAATTATTTAATTACAGGTCTTGATATGAAACTAATCATGCATGCATCCATATGAAGTTGGCATACTGAAAGCATAAAATCATTTAACAGTCATTACTATAAGCTGACGTCGGCCTGTAATTTTTGCAGTTAATGGGGGAGTTGATGCTTGGTGAACAATCCAATTAAAACTGGCAACAAAAGACTTAAAATGTCAGCCAAATTGCTTTTTAATAGTCAACGCAGCCGTCACAAAACATAAACATTAAAGTCCCCATAGCAGCATAAAGCTTCATGGTGAAACAATTCTAGAAAATGAATAATAATTACAGTATCCTGAGAATTCTTTTAATAGATCTGCGCTCATTAAAATACTTCGTTGAGTAGATTCATATGAAAAAGTATTTTTCCCTTGATACTTCTTTATGCATTTGTTTTGAAGGTTTTATTCAGTATTTTATAGATGTAATTTCTAGTAATATTCAAAAATGTGTGTCTTATTTACAATGAGTTTAAATAACTGTATATAGATAAGCCTTGAGTGAAACACAGAAATGTCTTGTGAGGTGAACTGAGGATACAGTCAGAAAGAACTTTTACAGCCTACTGATGCTGTAAAATAATGTAACCTTTGTTAATTTTGAATTGCACTAGATTCCTTTCATAAATTGAGCCAGACTAGAAGGAGAAGCTTGTTGAACCTTCCAGGCTGAAGTTAACCAGCTGAATCTGCTTCTGCAACAGTGGCCTTCTTGGTGCTCTGCTTAGAAGATGGTTGCAGGTGGTTAAGAGAGTGCAGGGCTCCTAACAATAGACACCAGTGTGGAGTTTAAAGGGTTAAATAGTTCTGTGGAATCAGGGCATAGTCCTCAGTTTAGTGGAAAGGTCGAAACATATCAGAAGATGCACCTACTTGCTTCTAAGTGCCCAAATGTGCTTTAGAGAGACTGATTTGAAAGCTGTGGCCTTGTCTTATATTCATTTCCAGGCATTACATTACCTGTTTCTGTGTTGTTATTTTGTCTTTCCCTACAGAATTTTGGCTTTTCTTTGAAAAATAACGGATTTGCTGTTTACCATCAGTTACATGTGTTCCATTGTCTCTCCTTCCAGCCAGCTCAGGACTATAGGAGAAGTGTCAGCATACCTAAATAAGATGTTAGCAAACATCAATGCAGGTATAGATCTTTTTGTAGAAGTATTTGTTTTATTTGTGCATTGAGAGGGACAAGAACTTGTCAATTTCCTCCAGGGATAAAAGGCAGGAGTAGTCAATCAGCTAATTCTTCACTCGGGTATATCCTTAAACTAATATAGTGTATATGTATTTAGATACCATGTAAAATAATTTGATGAGCAACAAATAGACTTCTGTTATGCTATCTGACAATTACATGCAGCCTCCTTAAATGGTCCCTTGTAATTCTAAGGGTTACTAAGAAAAAATTGAGGCTAACTATCCTATAGTTAAGGTTATCATTCTTCTTTCTTTCAAAAAACTTTGTTTCCCTTTTAAAAAACAGTATTTCACTCTTTAAATAGATAATTAAAAGATAATTTTAAATTTATGTCCATTTAAGAATTTGTTTATCTTCTAAAGCAAAACTTCAAAACTACAATATATGTTTTGAAATTGTAATTTGTCTTAAAGAACTTTTCTCCAGGAAATTTGTCCAGTAAAGTTTGTGAACTAGAATGTAAGTGAAGTTGAAGGAAACAGTCTCTGGTTTCCTGTGAGCTCTCTACCTTGGCCAACAGCGAATTAATAAGGTTGCTGAGAAAAATCTACCCTACCATAATTTATGTTTTATTTAAAAACTGGTTTGTAAGTCAGACTGCTCTAATGAAAAGATAGGAAAGGACAAATGTACTTGGATTTTATTTTTTTTAATGTTCTCAGTGATATTTCTTGACCAATACTAAGCACACGTGCTTGCTGCTTGTCAACTTATTAACTGTAGCTAAAACTAAATTTCACTATAATGGAGTGGAAATCTCTTTTTGACTGAGGAAGGGTAGATGATCATATTCCTAATTCCCATTACAAATTTGAATATAGGTGCAGCCATTCAGGAAGAGACAGATAAAAGCATTACTGGGTTCACCAAAAGCCCTTCATTTTCCTGGCTGATAGCCTGGTTCTGTATAAAGATTTCTCTCTGATATCCCAAACAAGAAGCAGGACATTGTAGGAAGAACTGCTATGCTACACAGTCTGCAGAGAAGGAGGAACCTCTTTAAAACTAAATCTCAGGGAATATGCCAGAATTAATTTCTACAGGGCCAGTACAGGGGATACAGATTTATAATCAGATGCCACCCAGTGAATTCTGGTTAAACTTTGTAGGGGAAGAGATGTTTGTCCTCAGCTGCTAACTTTGAGCAAGCTGTCTTCTACTTCAGTGCTCCTGTAGAGCACAGCCATTTAGACAGCCCCCAGCACTGCTGTGGTGCCCATTACCAAATTTTGACAAATTTGAGGATGATGTGCATATAGAGCCACAGTTATATTCTATATATGTTTAACTATTATGGAGACATTTAACAGTTTTTTCTAACCCTCCACAGGTTACTATATAACCATAGATAAATGATTTTTTTTTTATACTCCCTATAATTATATAACAAGTCACTGTAAATATATGTAAAGATGCTCATATCAAGCAATTTAATGTCAAGGTGAAACCCATAATAAAGCATATGGAATGCAGTTTTATTGAATAAAACTATATAGCTGTTTAAGCTATAAACATATTATTCAGAATATTATGAATATATGTTCTAGTCTGTATTTCTCTTAATGTTCCCTGATTAGTATCTTTCTAAAAGGTTTGTCTTAAAAGTTAAGTAAATAGATGTGGGTAGAGTCAAGTTCCAAATGATCCATGGGAGCTTCCATTTTCTACATCTGTACATGATATTGATCGTAAAATTAGATGTTGGATTTCCAATTATGCGCTGCAAAATCATGTCAGGAGACATTCTGGATGTCTGGTTTTGACAGGATAATCTGGAGGTATCCTGAGAAAAGCTTTTTTTGTAGCCAGGTGGGAAAAACTGAAGTATGGTTCGTCCTTGAAGTGAGAAGTTAAGGTGCTTCCACCTTGAATTAAACGTAGAGTAAGTTTGCGGTGCTGCTAACAAAGCACCAGCTCTGTCTCAGTCTAGTTGGCTACAAGACACACTTGGGATCTTGCCCCCAGTAATCTCAGGGCCCATCAAGATTGAAGTTTCGGTCCTGATGTAACTGGCAGGTTTAACCATGACTTAGGTCTTATATTATCATCTTTCTGTAGAGCCACAGAACAGTCTATGTTTGCCAAGATATGAATTAACAAATTGATGTCTCTCAGGGCTGGGCTTTAAGTTGAAGAAGATTCTGTACTTTGGTGAACTGGTAGGACTCATGTCACCTTCCCCAACCCAAAGGAGGCAAGTACTAAAAGGGAAGTCTTCCCCTCAGCCCTCACAGGGCATCAAGCTCAGATGCTGCAGGGCTTTATGTTACTTTGGTCTGTAACAGGGCATGGTCTCCAGCAGTCTTTTTTTCCTGAAAATGTTGCAAGCTAACAGGAACACAGATGAAACAGGTAAGAGGCAGGCAGGGTGGTGACAGAGTGGTTGTCTTGGCTTGAAAAGACAGTCAAGGAAGGTAGAAACCTCCCTTGAAATGGAAAAAATTGTAAACCACCTCCCATGACTCCTCCAAATTATTATAATCTTTAAATCAAGAGGCTCTCAGGCAAAGATAGTGAAATAGGAATAACAGTTCTTTACTAGGAAAATTAAAATAAAAATGCGGTAGTACAAAAAACCCCACTCACAGAGTCAGAATACAACTGACACCCTGTTGGGCAGGGTGTTGGTAGCAGCTCTATTAAATGGTGGCTGCAGACCTCCTGGGGTGACAGATGTGGTTCTGTTGAAGGAATGATCCTGTAGAAGGGTGCAGTTTTCCTCTGAAGGTCCAGTGGTGGTGTAGATGGGTCCTGTTCCCTCTGGGAATCCAGTGGAGAAAGGCTGCCTGTGGTGTTCCAAGGCTCAGATTATATCCAGGTAGGAATGCTGGGCTCCTCCCCCTGGGTGGAGCATCTCCCAATGGGATGATGTCATTTTATCAGTCCTGCAGTAAGACTCAATGGCCATTAACAGAAGATATCTCTCTGGAGGGAAGATGGGTTGTGGAAGAGATAAAGAACATTGCCCCACCTGGTTTTAACAGATGGTAATAGAACACATACTTCTGTTTACATCTTGCATTGCAACACAAGACAGTGGTTTAATATGTCCATATTCGTTTTATTTCCACTGACCTATTGGGCTGAATACATGGTGTATTTCAATATGATTTACAGTTGCTAATTCTATTACCCATAGATCCCTTTCAGAAAGCCCTCTCAGCTAATGAATGTAATAAGACAAGGGCTAAAACTTGAATATTTATCACTGCCAAAAACCATCAATAACTGTGGAAACATTAATTTTTACAGCCATGACAGCTTGCAACCTATTTTACCAATCATAAACTGCTCTTTAATCAAAATCTGTTCACCTCTAAGGTCATCAAATATTTTCTGCCAGGCTACTTGTAAGTGCCTGTCTTTTGCAAACCTAGATGATAGGCTTGCTCTGTAAGCTATAATTTCTCCCACTTTGTTCAGAGTTTTAGAATAGTGATTGTACTATCCCCTGTGAGTTCCCACTGATAGAAGTTACAACTCGTGATATTGACTGAACCTGCCACTTTTAAGTAATGGCAGGAATTACAATTTCTCCTGAAAATATCACCTTTAAGCTGGCTGGGAGCTGCCAATCTTCACTGCGTCCTTTGAATGCTGTGTGATGTTAATTGTACCAGCAGCTGCTTGATCTGCTAAACAAACCACTGGAAGCCTGAGCTGATTGTTTAGGCTGTTCCCTCAGACTCCATCAGAACTGGAGTGCTGCTTTTCTTCTCCCTTCACATTTTGTCCTTGACCTCTCTGACTCAGCCACCAAGGGGCCTGTCTTGTGTTGACACAGACTGTAGTGATTTAAGAGAATCCTGTCTCAGCTGGATGGATATTAAAATCTGACGGATGTACCACCTGCAAAGAAGGAGAGGAAGGGAGTGAGTAGGAGTTTTATTGCAAATTTTTCGTATTAATTGACATAAATATGAGCATTTCACATAAATGGAATGTTTTTCACATAAATATTATACATAGAGCACATTAGTAGTTAACAGCTATGTGAAGTACCACAGAACAAAGCTATAATTCAGGCAGTTCAGTAAAATAAAAGCACTTCAGGAACTGTTGCTCTTCATTCCCCTCTGGCAATGTCAATTTTATATGAACACACATCAGCATGTTTGTATTGTCAGGTGCTTCTGCATGATAACATTTAAACCTTGCATTTCACCTCCAGTACACAGCATTATAACCTGAAACTCGTTTCAGGTTACAAACTACAACAGAGAGGGACATTTTATAGTGCAGTGTTTATGACCAAAATTATTCTACTTGAGCAGTCAGGCTCCCAAGTTAAAACACTGAGTGATGGAGTTAATTAAGGAGGGGTAGTGCTGTTGTAGCTCTAATGCTCTGAAGATACAAGTGTCTCTAAAGTGAGGCAAAGTTTGTCAGGAAAGGTAATGTTTTTCAATGCACCAGCTGATACAGCTGCAGAGAAAAAAGAGCTAGCTTTGGGCCCAGAAGCCCTTCTTTTGGTTTGAGTATATTAACATTTCTGTCATCAGAAAAAGCAGAAACACTCCCCCACACACACCTTTAAAAAAAGGGTATATCAGTCTTATTTCAAGATTTGTGCAAAGTAAAACTGACAAGTTAAGTATACAGTACAAAGAGAACAGATGCCAGAATTTTTTGAGTCCTGAAAGACAGACTATTATTAAATATATCCTACCCAGAAAGTTGGAAGAGGTGGTCTTGTGATAGTTACCTAGAGAAAAACCACTGCCTTTCCTTCTCTATGAGTTCTAACCTCCATTCTTTGGCCTGATAAAATTCTCCCACATCTTTCTACACCTGAGTCAAGAAATAGTTGTCTGCAGAGACCCTTTCAAGACACTTAAAATTTATTTTTGAAAACACTGAGATCTTAAGTATTTTTTTCACTTTTGTCATGCCACTAATGGAAGTTTTACCAGAAATGGAGCTCAGCAGTGTTATGATCCTGATGTGCAGTGATAATTACTGGCAAATGCAGAAGTCTTGCTGATGAAAATTCCTTCTGCTCATTATTGCTAAGGGGTTTAAGGCATTAATACTTGATATCACATGAAGGTAATAGAGTCCCCTTATACTATTTGACTTGTGAAGATTCTCTAGTAGACACGTTATACATTAATTTGTTTGTTAGAAATGGATCAAAAGTGTAAATTAAAGTATGGGAAAATCTCAGGCTTGTCTTAGTCAACCTAAGGAACCATAAACTTGACTAAAGCTCCGTAAGGAATTTTAGCCAAGTTTGGTGCTATACTACAAGAGACTGTATTAATCAGAATTAAAAAAGTACAAAACATACAGTTCTGTAAAAACTAGAGTGTTTTATAGAAAGATCTGCTGGTGATGGTCCCATCATTCCTTTTTCCTCTGGTGTTCAAAACCAGGTAATTACATTTTTGTAGTCTCCTAGAATAAGGTCTAGTATGAGTGTTTATAAAATATAGTTACTTAGGTCTTATAGGACAAGTTTAGCTTTTAATATAAAAACATTAAGAAAAGGAAGTGCTGCCATCATAAGCAGTCCTTACTGCCCCTGTGCAGAATACAGAGGCCTTTCCAGTACATAAAGGGGTTATAAGAGCATGGGAGGGCTCATGCTTTTGATAAGGGCATGCAGTGATAGAAGGAATGGATTTAAACTGACAGAGAGCAGTCTTACATCAGATATTGGAAGTTCTTCCCTATGAAGGTAGGGAGGCCCTGGCACAGGGTGCCCAGAGAAACTCTGGCTGCCCCATCCCTGAAAGTATCCAAGGGCAGTCTGGAAGGGGCTTGGAGCAACCTGGGAAAGTGGAAGGTGTCCCTGCCCACAACAGGGGGCTTGAAATTAGATAATATTTAAAATCCCTCCCAACCCAAACCATTCTACCATTCTACATTTAAAGCATGCTTTAAAAGTAATCACAGAGTGGTTTGTAACCGAGCAGTAGTATACCCACAGAACTTTTAAATAAACTGAATTAAAGTCCCTGAACATATGTTGCTATTTCATTCATTAAATAATGGATTGCTAGCTAATTCACACTCTACTGAGATACATCGAATAAATTTAAAATATATATATATATATCCAGACATACCAAGAAATAATAAATCCAGGAACTGAAAAAATTAAAATACTTCAAAAGCACTACAGGTTAGATGCAAACCTTTTATGGTTCATTACGTTTTAGTATATTCTCTCTGATATACTTCAGCTAATAACAATACAGGCTATTGTAGCCTTGTCAGTAAATGATAAAACAGTTCAATTACCCTGTCTTTTATATGGATCCAAACAGTATAGTAAAGTATATTTCAGAACTGTTAGGAAAATAGTTCTGCCAAGGCTTGGCTAATTTTCAAAACTAACTTTAAATTATGTGTTAGCTAGTTGATTAAGCTGTTTATTTCATTTTTGCCAGTCTGTAAAGCAATTTGGCTACATGCTTATGATTACAAAGGCATTTTAGCCTGACTCTTAAGGAAAATGAGTTTGTATTAATGCTGCTCTTGTCCGTCGTTCTGATCTGTCCATCCAATTCCTTTTGAAGAAAACAGCAGCACTCAGCCACCATGGCAGAGCCAGGGAATGTCCTGAGTTAACTGACTTTCCACTGTCTGAAAAGCAGAAGCCTATTTAAAAAGCAAGATCTGAATTATTTCATATCCTGAAAGGAAAAGCAGTAGTATCAAAACTCAGGAGCTGAAGAGGAGCTGTTGAGATTTGTGCTCTGTAAATGTGGAATACCAAGCTCCATTACAACAATTACCATGGAAAGCATGTGTTCAGTGTTATTTGTGGACCATCCAAAAGAACAAGCCAGAACCAAAGAAGAAGAAACGTTCAGGAGAGGAAAATAACTGCTTCCTTCAAATTTCAAAGGAAAGAGAGAAAGCAGAACTCCATCAAGCTAGCAGAATTTCAAGGCGAGATTTTCTTGTTTCCAGCTGCCATCTCTACTGCAGTTTCTCTTGGTGTGAGTGCGTGAAGTTTGCTAAGTGCCTCAAAGAGTGCCTCAAGAGCAGAAGAGCTCAAATTAAGATTTATTGTGTTAAAAATTTTTAAAAAACAGTTTAGAAGCAAGTTTGAGTAGTTTGTGAAGTGGATGGGGAATGTGCAAGTTGGAGTAAAAGAAAAAGTAAAAAGAAAGTAAAAAGAAATCACCTGAATGTTGTCTGGATCTTTTCAGGAAACTTCACAGTTCTAGATGTGCTCTGCTGAAAGGAGAAAAATTAATAAAATTTATTTTAAAAAATTACTCCTCAGGGGAAAGAATTTAGAAATTTTCTAAACAGTCTCTTTTGTCTGTAAAACAATGAGCTAAACACAGATGAGAAGGGCAGTGATGAAGATGAAGAGAATAATTTCTGGCTTGGTTACTCCTCAGGTGGAAATCTGATTTGAAGCAAATTATTCCAAGTGTAAAGTTTGAGCTGAAATATTGTTATATAGCTGCATTTTTAGATGAATGGAAATTTCTATCACACCATGAAGACAATGAAAACAAACAAATCTCTATTTGCATATTGTATAAATGTTTTAATGTACAAGAATTAAAAAATATGAACATTATTAGCAGCCATTAAAAATAAAAACAGCAGTTATTATAGATAGCATTAGGTAAGACAATTCCTGTATCAGTCTCATGCATTTTGGAAGCTTGTTGCCTTTAGACATCTTGCATAATATCCCCTTTCAGGTATTAAAATGATTTTTCAGCAAGTTATTTTATATAGTGTGCTGTTTATTTAGAGTCCTGAAGAATCCTAAGTGTACTTACTAGATTTAATGCTGCTTTATATCCCAAGCAATATTTTTTGTGTCATAAAAATAATGAGATACAGACTTAGTTTCAAGCAAAATAAAAACAACTTTGCCAAATTAGAAAGTCTGTAAAAACTAATTGGAAACTCAGGCTGATTCTAAGCCTAATGAGTTTGCAGTGCTTCACTGAAACGAGGGTCTGATGAGGAAGACTTTTAAATCACCAAAATAATCAGGCTCCAGTGTAAGGTTTTCTGTGATGCCAATAGCTAGATGAGAGGGTGACAAGTGTGATAATTAAAAAGGAATTCCCCCAGGAAATCTGATATATTGATATATGGTGATAAATTGCACAGGGAGATATAAGGTACCCTACGAGCCAGAGAGAGACTGTGTTCCAGAGGCAGAACCAGTCCCTTACATGGAACAAACTAAACTCTGTCAGGCAATTGTGTGCCATTGACGGGATAGATAAAAGGGGAAGAAGGGAACTAAAAGATGTGTTGCCATATAGAACATGTCACAATATTGTCACAGTACAGCTGATCTGCACTGGACAAGGTAAATCTGGCCATAACACAAATCCAATTCGGATAGCCTAGTTCATGCCAGAACAAGTCCCTGGATAAGTTACACGGGACCCTTAGCCAACCTTATTCGAGCTTAGTTGCAAGCACACCACTGGCCAGAGATCTGGGCGGAGATCGATCCCAGACAATGACCTATCTCCGCCTGGGTGTTTTGAATTGACTATATAAGTAAGTTCCAAACAATAATAAGGGCTGTTTTTTCTGATGATCAAGAGGACTTGAGTCACGGCTTCTGTCTCCAACCCACGATCTGCACGAAACAGATTATACAGGTTTTTTCCCAAATACCTAGAGAAGCAGTCACCTTGGCATTTACTGCTCTTGATGTACCTTGTAGAGTCTGCATGTCCTGTTAAAAATCAGCATTTTTATAACAGGACAGTGACTCAGACATTGAAATGGCTTGTCATGCAAATTATAGGTGGTATAATAATCCTGCAGATTTTCTGCACATTGGATTTAAGATTGATACCTTAAACAAGGAAATGTCATTGATCAAACACATAAGGATGCTGGACATCAAATATTATGTGCAAAATTTGGGTAGCTTTCAGTTCTAAAATAGCGGGATACAGGATTTACCTGGATTAATTATTATATGAAAGTGCCTTAGCAGATTATTTTGGAGCCCTGGACTGTTGACTCCAGTGATTTAATTTACTGAGGTATCCAGTTTTGTAATATGCTTAGAAATGCTTTTCTGGTGTATGCAAACAAATATTACAGCATAAACCTTAGTGCAACTGTAAGAATGCTGCTTTGATAAAAGATCAATGAAATTAAAAGGATTAAGCCTGGGCCAAATCTGTGACAGCTTTGCTTACCACAGCATTGAAAAGCTTATGTGGAGCACTAAATAACCTTGTTTCTCCCACTGGGGTAAATTGGGACTGTCACAGAGAAAAAGGTGCTTTATTTCCACAAACCATTCCATGAAAGGAGGGAATACAATTCTGACTTTCACCTTGAAGACACATCATCTCATAATGTGAAGAAAGTATGTGTTGTAAATGGATGGCAACAGTTCCTTGCAGGGAATTTTTGCAGGTTCATCAGAGCTTCGCTCCAGCTGGATTTCTGCAAATTTAAATGGACATCTGCTAAGGAAAAAAAAGGGAGAGTGAGGGTGAGTGCAGAAATGGGATACAGCTGTGTTAGACACTAAGGTGAAGTAGCTGGAGGAGTTTGTGGTTAACAAGTTCCCAGATCACTCAGTCTGGCAGCAGTTTTTACCACTATCTTTACAACATGTTTGCTATTGCCCACAGCTGTGTATCTGGCTGTACTGAGATTCTTTGGAGACTTTGGGGAAGTAGAGAAAGCAAGGTTTTATTGTTCCTTGACAGTACCACTGCACCATGTTTGTGTCTTCATTGTCTTTTGCAGGAAGATTGAAGCTCACTTGCTCAGGCTGAGCCACCTTGAGCCACATGGCAGCATTTGTTAGCACAGGAATGGACCCTGTGCAGGTACAATATCCCTTTGTGGTCCTGAGGGGCAGCCTGAGGGTCCCATAGGGCAGTGGCAGCACAGGTAGCAGGATCTTGTGTTCCCACCACAGGCATCATTGACTCTAGCTCCTTCTCAGACTGGTTCAGTGGCTGTGAGCTCCCTGCCAGCTCATCTGCCTTTAGCTGCCATAAAAACCTTTTCTCTGGGTGTCTTGATGATTAGTGCTTCAGAGACGTTTTCTCAGCTCTCATTTAACAAATGCAATAACAGACTCCAGAAATGTATTAACATTGTTTTATGAAAGGTGTTTGTTAGGGGATAGGACTTACTCAGTCATTTTCTCTCAAACTGAAGTGCAAGACTAATTTTTATACTATTTCTATCATGGATGTTTTAAATGAGAATTATACCTGGTGAAATCAGTTGGTATTTGTGCTGCCATTCAGTGTCAATTTATATGTTCTTTACTTTCATCCATGAAAAATCATGACAAATGAAGTGACTGTTTTACCACCTTTTTTTTGTTTGTTTTTGCTTTATTTGTTTGTTTTGCTGTTGTTGTTGAATTACAGTGCTGTAGGGTGTGTCTGTATCTGATAGTTTCTGTTTCAATAGACGGTTATATTTTAAATTATTGCAAATGTTGCAGCAACATTTACAGGAAACAGGGTAAAGAACATTATGAAGCACAATACTTTATTCCAAATAACAACTGTATCACAGGATCACAGAATACTTTGAGTTGGAAGGGACCAGTTTCAACCCCGTGTTGTGGGCAGGAACACCTTCCACTAGACCAGGTTGCTCCAAGCCCTGTCCAACCTGGCCTTGAACTCTTGCAGGCATGAGTCAGCCACAGCTTCTCTGGGCAACCTGTCCAGTGCCTCACCACCCTTACAACAAAGATTTACTTCCTAATATCTTCTGTAAATCTGTCCTACTTCAGTTTAAGACTTTAGTCTCCGCTTTCCTTTTTCTAATTAAGATGAACATAAATGAACTACTAACTGCAAAACAACATCTAAAGATGGTCTTGATCTTTCTAAAATAATAATCCTCCGTGCATTTGGTTGTCTTTTCCTTCTTGTTTCAGATATGCCTGGTAGCCCACATAACCAGTTCACCTTCAGACCGCTGCCACCGCCGCCTCCCCCACCGCACGCCTGCACCTGTGCCAGGAAGCCGCCTCCCTCGGCCGACTCCTTGCAGAGGAGATCCATGACCACGCGCAGCCAGCCCAGCCCTGCTCCCATGCCCCCCACCAGCACACAAGATTCGGTGCATCTTCATAACAGCTGGGTCTTGAACAGCAACATACCCCTGGAAACCAGGTATGGACCAAGGGTGTGCGCAGAGGATCTCAGATGTCAAGGGAAAAAGACACACAATGGGGAGGAGGCCTGACACTGACACAAGCTGGTCATGGGTAATTAATTACAAGTCTGCCATTTAGGACATGCCAATGTATTTTGCTTTGTATCTCAAGTAGCCACATGAGTTCTTATTTGTTTGATTCATCTAGGTCAATTATACTCAAAAAAAGCATGTTATGCAAAGTTTTGGAAGATAGTGATTCTTTTAGTATGTATAGGTTACCGTGGCATTTTATGGTTATGTGCAGTCAGGATTAGTGCTTGTGTGTTTGTCTTGCCCTCCCATATTCTCCCAGGACGATTTTGTAACCAGCAAATAGAAGTTTGCTTTAATCAGTGTACTTTGGCACTTCTGGAGTCACACAGAGTCAGGAATGGTTGGGGTTTGAAGGGACCTTTGGAGATCATCTAGTCAGGCTGTAGCTTTCCTGTGGATAAGAAAAGACCAGAAATAATACTAAAATAGTATGTTTCTCAGTATGTATTTAAATACTTTATTGCATATATAGCCAAATAATATAATTTGATAATCATTTGGCAATGGAGAAATGATATTGGGCATGGCAAGACTTACCTCTGGGAGCTGGGGGAGGGAGCTACTCCAAAAAACAATTGAGAGCAAACACATTCTGTATTCAGGTAACTTACTTGTCAGTACCCAAAGCTCTGCACAATCTCCTCTGATTTTTTGGCTAAAATAAGCTTATTTTTTTTATTTTTTTTCCACCTGTTCCTGATAAGTATTAGCTAATTTGATGGTTTTCAACTAGCTGTGTTTGCTGACTTGATTTTTAAAACAAGATCTTGGTTTTCAGTCTTTTTCTTCTTCATTGTCAACAGAGCACTGGGAGGTTTTAACTAGGGTTTACTTTAGGTTTTGCCATTTTTAAGCATGCGAAGTGCAGGAGTTTGTGAACATCATGTTTATCATGAAACAGATAAGTTTCTGACATCCACCAATTGGATCCAGAAAATATAAGGTATTACACACAGAAATGTATATGCACAGAAAACAGTTTGGGGGTTTTTTTAATGCATATGTCCAAGGCCTAGTTGTCACAATTAATCACTGAAACCTAGATTTTGTTCTTTTTTAACAAGGTTGGTTTTATTTTATTACAAAAATTAATCTTAAAATATATCTTTAAACGCTTCTCTGCTGCTCATCAGAAGTGTCAAGTTTTAGTTCTGCTGTTAAGTTAGGATTGAAGAACATGCCAATTCATTCTGAAATAAAACTTTCCTTATTTACATTATGGACAAATCTCAAAAAGAATCAAGGAGGATGAAAAGTTTTCTGCAGAAGTGAACATAAACAACATTTTAATTCAGCTGATCCTTCTAGAGCTAGAAGCTTATGCTTACACAGTCTTTACAAAGACAAACCTCTGCTGTTTCTGGTGTAACAAGCTTATATATCTGCCTATACTTCCTGCTGCAAGGAAGGTGATCTCTGGGCGTTCTGTCCCGTGAACTTTTGGTTCTCTTCAATTAACAGTCAGGTAGATCTTCTTCAGGCTCTCTGCATTCATGTTCACTGCATTTCCATCAGACTTCATTGGGGGAAATACTGAGCAATTTATTTTTCTTTCGAGTTCAGTTTAAATTTTTTTTGTTTCTTATTATTTTTTGCAAATTTGAAGCTTCTAATACAAGACAAATACAGAGATAGATAGCTATATCTGTAGTTATATAAGGAGCTGTGCAGTGAATTAGGAATTCAGACTGGAAAACATCCTTTGGGTAGTCATTCACAGAGGCTGGAAATTTTCTGCATTCTGACCCTTCAGTGGTTGTTTCAGCTGATTTCATGCCCCCACTGGTCACTCCCAGAAGCCTTTCATGAAGCTGGCTGAAAGACTGGATAATCCATAAGGAAAATCTGTGAGTCTGTTTGCCAGGCTGTATCTGCAGTTTGTGAGCAGACTAGTGCTATAGCAGAGGAACACTGTACTAAAAAATATTTGTCATCACCACTTCCCAGAAGTCTGCAGTGCACAGCACAGCCTTAGAGAAAATGAAGGGCTTGCAGCTTGTTTTTCCTTCCTTTACCAGGGAACAATTCTGCTATTATTGAGCTGGCACATTGGCCTAGTATATGGATTCCCTTGCTTTCCTTCTCCATTAATGTTTAGTTGTCCATTAAAAATAATCCTACAGAATAAAGAGAAACATTTCAATGTTATGTTTCCCTGCCAAATCTTTAATTATACCAAATCTACCTAATATCTACATATCTAATATATATAAGCAGATTTTTTTTTTATTAAATTTGGAACATTTGTAGTCAAAAAGAAGACTCAGACAGTAACGTATTCCCTACTGTAACAACTAGGCAAAAATCAGAATACACATGTTCAGTTTTTCCTCCAACTCTATCTTCTCTTAATCCATAAACAGAACATGTGTTTGATGTTTTATTTACTGCTGTGGAATATTAGAGAATTTTTAGACAGGGAAGGATTTTGTAGAACTAGTCATGTGACTGTAAAACCTGTTCACTCTGGACAGACAGAAATTAAGCAAGTTTATGAGTCTGTTCATAATGATAATGTGTTGTATTTATGTAAAAGAAAATTCTCTAGTTCTGAAAGTGTTTGCAGTACTCAGATTAAACATGTACTTGTACATAATTAGAATTTGAAACCCTAGATCAGATGGCAAAGGGCTACAGTAAAGACATACACTGTGGTGTGTGTGTTTGAAAGTTTTCTTGTACAGTAAAACTTGGTTACATTTTTATAGAAAAGGGCAAATCAGAAATTTTGTTTTGTGCTTCATCTAGAGGTGTTACATGCACTAATCTGCAAAGCTGTTCTGTCAAGACCTAGCTTAGGAATGCAGCTTTCCAATGATGAGACTGACTTGGAAAGATGAAATTACTTGTTCAGGTTCACACCAGCTTTTGTCGAAGCTGAAATTAGAGTCTGTCTGTGTGTCATTGCCAAGGCCAATTCTCTAACTCTGGAAGTTGTTCTAATTATAAGCAACCTAAATAAAAACAAAAATTATGAACAGCTTTAAAACTCCAGAGGACGTTATCAAACATCAGCTGCTGAGGGAACTGGAGAAGAGGTGCAATTGTAGGTGTAGCAGCTCAAACTGATGACTGATTGTGCTGCAGCCTTCAGCACTGTAATGTGCTCAGAGATGCAAATGCAGTCTCCATCTATGCATGCACACACACAGGGAAAAATAAACATATCCATTATTAAAATTGCTTATGAACATGCAGTAATTTCATTGCCATAGAGAGAAACAATTTTTAAGCATTGCCAGAAAAAGACTGCAAGGATCTCTCACACCACATAAAGACATGGAAAATGTTGATTCTCTTTTTTACAATCATGTTATTGGGCTCTTACAAAAATTGATTATTTTCCCTCTCCCCCAGAATAAAGTACTTGCAACCTATTGCCTATTCCCTTCCTTTCCACTAAAATAATTGTTTTTTCAGGGTTCATAGATACTTTGCTCCAATGCTTCAAATTTGTGATTTACAGTGTAATACATTGTCATTATCTCTGACAGCCCCATCTGAACATAGCTTATTACATTTTATGGAGTGAGTATTAAACCCTGATAACTCCAAGGAATGTTACTCATTTTCTCCATGCCCTTCTAGTTAATTCAGTATTTTTTTCCATATCTTGTTTTCTTAGTTTGGTATTTTTCCTGCTTTCTTAGTTTGCTATTTATTTTCCCACTTCAGTCAAATCCCCAAAGAAGTAAAATCTAGATGTTAAGTAGGATTTTACCTGAAATTTTTCTTTCCCTCCTTATAGTCTGCTACAGATCCCTCATGGCTAAACCATTGGTCACTCAATTTATTTTGAGTTAAGTTTTGACATAGATTACCAAAGCATTACAATTCTTAAGTTTCCTGTCTAAATCTCAAAATTTAGCTAATTTTGCTTTTGTTTCAAAGTGGAGTTTTTAGTCCTGTTTTGTTCATCAGTATTTAAGATATTTACTTGTTCCTTCCTTTTATAAATCAAATTTCTTCCTAGTTCCTCTAGCCCATTTAGCAGTGTTGGCAGTAAGGTTAATGCTGTGCTGAATGGACTGAAATCTCCCTTCACTGCACTGGCAATGAGCCAAGTCCTGTGGAAAACGACAGCTTAATTTTAGCAATCTTATCGCCATGGTAATAGCTCCTCTAAGGGGACAGTGAGGTACCAGACCATAAACCTGAGATTCAATTATCATTAATATATATATATTAAAAACTTTGAAGTACTAGGGTAATATGAGGAGTATTTGGGGTTCAAGGCAGTAATTATTTTTAGTTACAATTCCGCAATTGTTTGATTAAAGTTTGATTATGTCTCTAAACACTTAAAACTTTGGGAGTTGTGGAGTTCAAGAAGTGTATTTGAATGATCATATAGATGGAATAATTTCTTTCCATGTTACATAGTTATTAAGGGTATATAGGTATGATTAGCTGTGTTTGTTTTCCTGAAAATAACTTGATTATGTTTCTATTTGGTATAGGGGAGATCTTGACAAGAAGCAAGAAATTATTCTGCACTATGATTTAGCTTTGTTCTTTTTAAATCAACCTCATCATTATTTTTTCTCTTCAGGAAGTACATTGGTAACCTTTCAAATCACAGACCCCTGTACATAGTCCCTTTCTATGTAAGCTGGAGTAATTTTAAAAGCAAAATTAATTAAATAAAATTGCATCTAGAAATTCACATTCAGTTCAGTGTGAGCTCCTGGAAGGTTTGGTCTTTCTTCTTGGTCTTGGCATTTGAACATCTTGTGGATCTTGTGAATCTTGCCTCCAGTGCAGAGACTCAGAAAGCACTTTTTTTTGTCTTGATTTTTTTCCCAGTTCAAGGTTTCCATAGCAAACAGAGCAGCTTTTACAGCTCCCAAGGCAGACAGGTGTTAATGGTCATAAGCCACCAAATCAGGAGACACTTTCTACATGAGCAATGCAATTCACTGGGAACTTGTTTGCAAATGGAGCCTACTTCTGAGTTAAATGACCAGATTTGGGGCTATTACAAGAATAAATGCAGGGGAGAGATTACTTTATGATCTTTTCTTCAAATTATGTTGGCCAGTATTTGCTATTATGACATTTCTCTTGTATTTTCTCATTTTCTACCTAATTAAACAATAAATCAACGTATACAGAGGTTGACCATATCAAAACAAGGGTTTTAAATTCATTCTGAGTCCCATGTGTTTTCACTGTGCAGCAGAAAAGATCTGAAAATATTTGTCTTCTGAATTCCAAAAGATAAATTGGAGACTGTCAGTATGACCATGAACTGAAAATAAAAGCTGTAAATGTGACCTTAAATTTAATAATGTGAGAATGAAGGTGGCTTTTATGGAAATAAAAATATAACCATTTGTCAGCTACAGTGAAGTACAACTTTCATGTCAGCAGCAATGGCACTTGAGGTCCTGCTTTTCAGTAGTTTGAGATCCAGCCACTAAGGACAACAGTGTAATTTAAATTGTTCATACACTCTATTGCATTTTTTCTTTGTGAGAAGGTCTGTTGTGGGCTTCCCTGGAAGAGTGGGATAGTATTTGTGTAAGGGTTTTTATGGCAACTAAATATAGTAACTTGAACAGTCATGCTGCAGATACTCCTTGCTCATTATTTTGAATAATATGATGGTATCTAAAATTATAACTGAATGTAAAGCTATGTTGTGATTTTATGGCCACCAATGAGCAAGCAGCCTTTTAGCTTTCTATGAAATAGTGTTTCCATTTACAAAACCAGAAACAGACTGAATGTAAATTTTGAAAGAGGGTCTAGGCTGTCAGAAGGGGTCAGAAACTTGAAAAAAGGACTACCTTTTCCAAAGGTTTCCAAAAAATTGCCAAAGATTTACAAAAAAAATCATATATATATGTGTAATGTTACTGCCCAGAAATTTTCTATTTTCTGGCTAGCTATTTCTAGGAAAACTGATTTTGAAGACTAAATAGTATTTATATCATTAATGTGATAGAACTCTTGTCAGATGAACTTTGTCTTATTTGTCACAGTAGCTGTACAGCTTGGATTAGACCATATGTACATGAATGTAGGTACTTGGAAGTAGACTGAAATGCTGGTAACAAAATCAGTTAGAATATGCATGAATATTCACAGGAGGAAATTGATGGCAAAGAGAACTGAGGGTCAACTACTACAGTTACTCATTCCTTTCTTTAAGTTATGCTTCCAGCCACAGAATATAGGGAATAAAATTACAATATTGGGATTTTTATCCTTCTTGATTCATTGTTTCAAAGTACTCTGCTAATATTATATACTTTATATGATTTATATAAATATTGTAACTACTATTTTTCATATTTTCCACAAAATAGTCTCAACATTTGTTGAGGAAAACCAGAGCAAGCCATGAGCTTATTCCTTCCTTACATCACAAATTTCTGTTTTGTTGTCTGAGTGTTGGTTGTTTTACTCAGCTGTTGTTTGAGTTGGAGTGCTACAGCAAAGTTCTAAGCCACAAAAAGCACTTTAGAAAATTACTGAATTAATGTAGAGATGTCACAATGTATCAGAGTTACAAAGCCCATACTGGTATATGCAGGAGTAATTTATGTCCTCAGTGTGATAATTTTGGTTTTTGGGTTTTTTTCCATGAATGAAACCAGAAAGCAGTTGTATTTTGGACAACAGTTCCATTATAGAAACTATTCTTGATTGATTTTGGCACCATCCAATATTTATATAATTATTGTCACAGATTTCTGCCAGACTTGAAAGTTTAGTCACCTGGTTAACAGGCATAGCTTGCCTACAGCAACAACAGACAAGTGAGCCAGCATGGCTTGTTGTTCAGTACTGGAGCAAAAAGCAAGGGATGCAGATTCCTTTTATATCCTTCCACACCCAGGGTCACAGTGCTCAGTTTTCAGATGCTATGCAAAGAAAACATGAGTGAATAAAAGGAATAAAGGGAAGCAATTCTATGTGAATGATTCAAAAAGCAAGTCCAGCTCAGAGAGGAAATGTTAACGAAGTGGTTCTATTCCCAAAGACAAATCGGAGGGGGTGGTGTTCAAATTTATTTTGATTATACATGGAAAATCAGAATTTTAAAATAAATTAGATAAGTAGTTTTCATGGCAATATCTGTCTTCCTTCACCCATGACCATCCTTGTTCCCATAGTTCTTGTATGCTAGAAGGTGAAACAAAGGCTATAAAATTATAGGTCAGTTCTATCTATAAGTCATGTCTTATATTCAGATAGTTTTCCTGGGTTGGTTTTCAAGATGAGGGTATAGTGTGTATATCTTTGTGATCAAGTGGGTGTCTTGGTTTTTATATCTATAATAGTTGCCTTGGTTTTTTACACTGTATAGTTTGTTGAGAGCCATATGGGAGATTTATAAAAAATATATTCTGATTATTATGTAATTTATTATTGCATTATATCATGCATATATATATGTATTTTATATATATACACACATATACATATATATAATGTATTATTTAGAAGTGTCCTATTCTTTCCCCTGTCACTTTGAGTACAGAATAGAATGGATAGAAAACCAGGAGAGCTAATTTCTGCTTCTCACTACTGTCATAGGAAATATTAAGTGACTTAAAATGGGCAGGTAACAAAGTCTTCTTTTCAGTGTTTGCCAAAGTAGATCGACAGCTGTATCAGTTCCAAATCCCTTTTGGCTACCATCTCTATATATTTTCCGGCTAGGCCAAAAAACAGAATCCTTCTTAGTTTCATCTGCTATGCCTCTTAAGAATTTCTTTTGCACTTCTGTTGACATCTAAAGCAATTACTTCATTTAAATGTCGATATAGATATACAATTATATACATTATATGCAGCTATAAAATGTAGTTGAAAGGAAATTGAGCAAATTAAATGATTGAACTGAAATCTTCTTAGTTTTTTCTATCACATAGCTTTGCAGCAATTTGTAATGCTTCAGGTAACTACTTCTTGAATGTGAAACATATACAGATACAAATGCATTCCTACTTGCTTTATCCAGGAGAAATGCAGACTAATTTTTTGGCCAAGGTATAGCAAGATTTGTGTTTCTGACTTAGCTGTTGGCTCCCTTTCAAGTCTGCTGTTGTTCTTCATTTTTTCTTCTTACAAACTCATGATTTTAATGGAAATGGAAGGACAGCCTGTTACAGGAACAAATGAAGGTATGGGACTAAAGATGCTTGGCACAGAGTTAATGCATAGAAAGTTACAGAAGTGATACCGAGCCCTTGGCAAAGTTGAAGGACATTTCTACAGTATCAGGATATAAAAATATTTTCTCAGAATTTAATTACAGAATTCTGTGTGGGGTTGATCTGGTTTCTGTAATAGTATTATGTTTTTGCCACATGAATTCAATTGGGATGTTGCTTCAAACTTTTATAAGACTTAAATTGCTGTTCCAGATAAGAAGCCAGAAGTACATAACAAAATATCCTGATGGAGAAGCATGTAAAGAAATGAACTTTTCTCTAACCTTCTCCTAGCTAAGAATTCATCATTGGTATGAACTCTGCTCTTGGAGTTATCTGCCATTCCTCATGAGATTAAACAAGAGCACTTGGATGAACCACAGGAAACTGCTTCTCCACAGAATGAAGTGGTTCTGCCATCAGCAGGACTGACAGGTCTGATTGCAGGCCTTGTGTCAGCTGAGCTTCCCAATAAATCCCTTCCCTTGCCCTTTGCTGGGTGTGGCAGTGGCAGGTGGGACTGGCTCCTGGTCAGCCGGAGCGTGCTGCCACTTCACTGCCCAGGCTGTGCTCTGCTGGGCAGGAGGGCAGAGAGTTCTGTGCCGCAAAGGAACCTCACTGGGGCTCATGCTGTTTTCCTTGCTCGTGTGGAGGGCTTCGGTCCTGATCTGATCTTTTTCTTTTAATTTCTCTTGAGAGGTTTCAAAGTTCAGAAGCCCTACATTTGTAGAGATGAACAGATGGATGAACAGCTAAACAGACATTGTGGTTACCTCAAGAGGGAATGCTTTCCAACCGCTTCTTCTATATGTAAAGTTATTTCTGAGCCTTTAATATTTATTTATGTGGGGGAGCCATCAGTGTAATAATATTAAGTGACTTTTATTTCACCAATAAGTGCCTTACAAATTACGTCCTATATTTCTCTTTTGAAGAGAAATATCATCTTCTTTATGGATGTTTTTGATGTTTTGTGAAAATTTAGTTTTTCTCCACTTGGAAGGAGTGGTGGTATCAATCACCCTTATAAATGCTCTGATTTTTCTTGTGTTCTCAGTTTACAAAAAAAAAACAAAACAAAAAAGCCACCACAGGCTTTAGCTTTTCTCTAAGATCAAATATTAAAGCACACATCAGGCTGCAGTCACAGCTAAACTTTTGAACTGCTTTTATTATTTTGAACTGGTTTTATTATTTTGCTCTTTAGAAAGAGAGCCTGATTTTATAGAATTGATAGCAACAGTTTAGCGTATCCTGACATCCTTTGGGAACTGTGGTGTGCTCAGAGAGATGAGGAGTCATCTGAGTTTATGAGAACATAGTCACAGTCTGGCTTTGGAAATTGGTCTTTGTGCCAGAAGTGTTTTTCAAATACTATAGAAATATCTTTGGGTTATCAGTACATGCTGCCAAAAATGGAAGTTGTAAACAATTGGGTTCTTTAAACATTTTCTCAGCATTATTTCACTGGTTGCTCAGTTTCAGTGTACCATTGCTTCAGAATCTCTGTTTTATTACAAATTAGAGCAATGTAAATTCTCCTCTGTGTGATTGGAGTTGTGTGTCCAAAAGAGAGTGAGCTGGATCCAGGTTCTGTACAGTCTTCTGCTAATAGAGAAGTGCCTCTGCACACTAGTGCTATATCATCAAGCTCCTGTTAAAAATTCCTGTGCAAGAGTATGAAATTTTTTTTGGCTATTGATTGCAGCTTGTTAGAGCCTTAATAATAACAGTTTTCTGTTCAGCATTTCCTTCCCTTTACCTCTGATACCTTTGAGCTATGTACCATAAAGGACAGTCAATACTGCTGATATCAGACCCTTTTCCTTTAATTTCCAAAAAATTTAAATGAGAAATTATCAAATAAGTAGGTTTTTGTCATTATGTCTTGAACAATTAAAGCATGTAAAGGACAATTGACTTCTTATAATTGTAATACTTGTGTGTATATATATATGTGTGTTTGTATATATACATACATACTTCTCATATGTATATGCTTATATCTAATAACGTGTCTTATTTTATGTGGTGATTCTACTTCTATTTCCATGAATATCAGTAGGAATTTTACCATGACATTTTCTCCTACCAAAAATCTAAGTGACTGTGTATCTCGTTAACTGCTGACTGAGAAAAAACTTCCCATACTTGCAAAAGCTTTCATGTGAGACAACAAAGCACTGAATCCAAAATAACCAGCTGTGCTCTCATGGCCTCATAGGAAGGAAGCAGGTTTATATAGTCCTGTAAACATTTCTTTTACTTCATTTGAATTTATTGTTTTACTGCATATGAGTTTATAATTTTTGAACTAAAACAGAGGTAACATTACAATGTGGAGAGCAATGCCATCTTTCTAATGTGTGCATCTACAGCTGTGGAAGTCAGTGGGAAGGAAAACTAGAATGTGTGTTGCCTGATGCACTGCCAGAATGCTGTACTCAGTCAGGGTCAGAGGTCAAGTTTTGTCTGAGTGCAGCTCATTTGGGTAATAATCATGAAGCAGAAGTAACTAATACTCAAATTTCGTTCTTGTGGATTAGTCATAAGACTCCTGATAACACGTTCCTGTTATTACTCCTGTAAACTGCTATGCAAGCTAACCTGTATTCTCACTTGCTTTCTTTTTTATGAAACTAATGGGCTCTTTAAAAGATAAAACTTCTCTGTAATGCCTTTTTATTTTCTATAATCTGGCATTTTGAAAACTGTAACCTTTCTTTTAAAATCTTATAGTGGAAATACATAATACCATATTCATTACACCATTTTAGCAATTACCGTTTCAGGAACGCGTATTTACAATATTCCTAAAGTGAAATGTCACAGTATAACCAGTTTCATACAATGGAGTGTTTGATCCTGTGTACATCCCGCTGTGTATTCATCAAAGAAATTCTCCCAGCATGGATTGATTAATCCATATATGCATTCAAAAACTCATCTTGTGCCTTGCTGAGGGTGTAAGGCACATTTACCATTGGGAAGATTCTGGACCATGTCACTTGTTTTCAAAGGAACACCAAGATGCTTCAAACTCCTTTGGCTGCATGCTGTGGCATGAGTTTTAGAGGGGCACCTGTCAGAAAAGAGGGCACTGAAGAAGCTTGCTCTGTTATATAAAACAAAGGCAAGAAAGATCAAAGAAAGCTGGTATTTGCAAAAGAATATGTGGTTGGTATGGTCAGCCCTGAACTAGCCCTTTTTGCCACAATTTCTGAGCACATTAATTAACATTAAATAACCTTTCCTAAATTCTCTTATAGAGCCCTTGCCAGTCCTGAAAAACCATCCTTCCTCCTATAGAAAACTACTCTATACTTCTGCACCAGAACCTATTCTGCAAGGCATATTTTTGTACCTTATTTTTTGTGCTAATGTAAGTCTTTGCTATTTTTTCTTGAAGGCAATCAGTCCTGCAAAGTATGCTGAAATAGGTCTCCAAATTAATTCTTTCTTAGTGTGTTTGAGAATCACTGCAGTAGGCAAAAGCATTTGAAGAAAAACTACTCTCAAAATAGCTCAGTTAAGAACAGTAAATAAATTGTGCTCACCTATATAGTAACTAAATTTCTTCAGAATGGATTATCCTTGTAAATCAGGTAACTAGTAACTTTTTTTTTTAATTTTCTATATTCCATGGTAAGAAATACATGTTCACAACAGCACTAGCTTTAGCATTTTTGGAGTATTCCAGGTGAATATACCAGTTAGGTGTGGATGGAGGGGATATTGCTGGCAACAGTTCCCGTGTCTCTGTCACACCTGTGTAAAGGCACACAGGGGCTGCACATCTTGGAGGATCCCAGTACTCTACTGAGAATCAACCTTCCTTCAGCTTTACTCTGAAACATGGGGAAATTAGCTGAAATTTAGTTATGTTTCGTTCTCCCACTAAAACATTGCTGGACATCTTGTGGTGTTTTTAAAAAACTTGCTGAGGGTATTCAAATACACATTTTCCTGTCTTGTCTGGTATTTTTTGTGGCTATATGCAGTATTTACTATACGGTGCTTGTATAGTTTATTTTGCTTTTTACATACAGGGTGGTTTTACAACATCAATCTTTGTCTTCTCTTTGTAGGCATTTCCTGTTTAAACATGGATCTGGGTCTTCAGCTATCTTCAGCGCTGCCAGTCAGAACTATCCCCTAACTTCCAATACTGTTTACTCTCCACCTCCTAGGCCTCTTCCTAGAAGCACCTTTTCCAGACCTGCCTTCACTTTTAACAAACCTTACAGGTGTTGCAACTGGAAGTGCACAGCTCTGAGTGCCACTGCTATCACAGTGACCCTGGCACTGTTGCTCACCTATGTCATTGGTAAGCTCTGATCCTTTCCTCTGCTGAATTATTCTTTTACCTCTGCTCTGTCATCTTGCTTGCTTTGCACTAACACAAATCATGTTTTACTAATAATACTTGCCATTTGTGCTTTTTAAATCCTGGCAGATGAAACACTGGATTGGCTAAAGGTTGAACATAGTACTCACATTAACTTTCTACTCTGTTAACCTTGATGCTGCCTAAGAGAGAATAGAATTTTATTCAGGATTACATGTTTATACTAGCCCAGGACTCCTACTGATTTTAATTGCTGTGATATTTTCTTAAACATTTCATTTTCATATTACACCTTACAATATTGTTGCTCTTAAAGAATTATTGGGAAGTACTTGTAATGTTTAATTGTGTTTTGCCTTGCTACCCTTAGTTAATTTCTTAAGTCTCATCACCATTTAAATCTTACACAATTTTCCTCTTAGTTGTTATATCATTTGCTAGAATGACAGCTAGCTCTAAAAATAATTTTATAACATGTTGTCTTAAGATTTTGTTACCCCTTTATTGAATTTATGTTTACAAAATGGGTTACATAGTACCAACTTTGCCATTTTGTTAGCAGAATACTGGACAGGTTTATCAGAGTAGCTGGAAAGGGCTTCCTCAGGTTTGGGGCTTGTTGGGTTTTTTTTTTCGGAGGACAGGTGTATTGGAGGTGGCTTGAAGTCAATGTGGTTACAACCATACATACAGGAGAGCAATTTTCTGTGATTTCTTACATAACATTTAGCCTGAACTAATTTTTTTCAGTCTGAATTGAAAATATTAAAGAACATTTTGTGTGTAGAATTTAAGAATGTGACTGTAGCTTCTGTAAACATAGGGAAATAAAATTAGTTTTTGCTGTCTCACACACACTCTTAGACTGTTGTTTTAGATGGCAGTTCACAGGTGGCAGGAGCCAGAGTATTCCTCATGCTCTATAGCTTGAATAGGAATAATTCCAGGTTTGTCTGAAAGAGTGCAGTTCATACTTGGTAAAACTTGACAGAGATACAAGTACAGATACCTCCAAACAAATACATGGCCACTGATTTTTTATACTCTCTTAATAAACCTATCTGTAGTGAAAATTACTAAAATTTCAATAATTTCATGTTTCCCACTGAGGTTTTCTTTGGTCCCATAGTGACAAAGTTTTGGCTATCGTCAGCAAGATGCTCATCAGGAGGGATTTTTTGCTAACATCCTCACCTAATGCATATGGGAAAGCAGATTTGAGCATTTCTGGTGCATGATGATTTGAAAGCACCTGAGGATCTTGTAAGCTCCATTAATTGCAGATTTACATAACAGCTGGTGAGCATATGCCCTCGGTTAGGACTGGCTGTATCATTTTTGCAGCCTCATCTGTTTGCTACACATTTTATCCCACCCACACCATTTAGATTTTATCTGGATGATGTGCTGCCTCTTTCATCCCTGTTTAGATTTCAGTCTGCCACTGAAATTTCTGTAACTTTCTAGGGATATACTGCTATATGTCATCAGCCTGAGAAGGCTGGAAGCACTCCTTGTCACCATGAATTAAACAGTTCTGTGTGACTCTCCTGTAGATGTGTCTGTCATATCTTGGTAACACAAGGGTGTAGCATGTTTTCTTTAGTTAGGCAGAAGCAGGTAAAAAGGAGATGTCTTAGCATTTTATGAATTATTACTATTTCTATTAGTGTTTTCTATGGAAAAAATATAAATTTTTGAACCAGGAGTTCTAATTCAGAAAAATTTTCAGGATGCCAGTATTTGCTCTTGTTTTCCCCAGAAGTTTTTGAGTTGCATAAGCTTTCCTTCAGATTCAGGTAACATTAGTTAGCTTATTCCAAGTGAATATTCCTTCTGCCCATCTCTGGCTGGTTAAATATTTACATAAGTTTATGGTGTCTTCTTATGACTCAGATACCTTAGCTCTTTTGCTTTTGCTAGGTTTGAATCATAGCCTATAAACTGTTTCCAGAGTTCACTGGCTCTGTAGGCTTGCATATTTGCATATCTTTTCACATAAAAAAATGAAATGTGCATGTTTTAAATGAGTAGTTGAATATGGAAATTCAGACTGTATGTAACACTGAAGTTAAAATTCACTCCCCCAAGTGTTTGCTCACCATGATTCAGATCCCTCACTCCATCAGGTTTTTTAACTCAGAGGAAGTTGTGTCTGAGCAATCACTACAGACATGGGCCCACATTTTAAAACAAAACTTAATTTCAGGATCAAATTTAACCTGTGATCAGCTCAACAGTTGCTACTGGAAAAGTAAAGGAGCCTTTTAAAAGGCAAAATTGTTTTCATCAGTGTATTTTTTGGCATAGCCTGCATTAATTTACCATTAACTACAATTTCAGGCCAACTGAGTGTTGATCAAAATTTAACATCAAGCTTTTTTTTTCCTATTCTAAGAACCTAAATGTTCTTTTTCAAGTATTTTTTCACTGCCATTTAATGCTTGACTTTCACTGCCATTTAATGCATATTCCTTTTTAAAAAATGCCCAAGTCTCAGCCTCAAGTCAGAACATCTCCAAAGTTGTAGAGATGTGAAGCTTATTCCAGATCAAAACTTACAAGTGGCTCTTGTATTTGCAATGTACTGAGACCTGTTCCAGAGTGCTCTAAGCTATGATTCCTTTTCAATCAAAAGGTAAACTAGCAAAATGTTTTTGTTCTTTTATTTTTCAGCCTTTCCCTCTTATCAGTAAGACTCGATAGCAAAGCTTTTACATAAAAACATGTAATTCTTCTATATTTTGTCTCCTTTGAGCTACTACTCAGTTAAAAAAAATACTATTTCTCCATTAATCCTCTTTTGGCCTATAATCACTGTGTTTACTGTTTGGCCTTTCTGAAATAAATTTGACTATTATGTGGACAGTAAGGAAATTATAGAACGCTGTTGGTGGTTGTGTAACAGCAGATTTGTTGAAAATCTTTAGTTTATCAAGAAAAACACATATTTTCACTTCAACAGGAGTAATTTTTTGTGAATAGGTTTTAAAGTCAAAGTAGTTACTCCAAAAAACCCTTATTTGATGAAGTGCATGTTTGGTCTTCAGACTGTTGGAGGTGTAATTGTAAATACGTTGAATTATTTTCTTAGGGAACTAAGTCCTACATGCTTTTATTTTTAATTTTCTGTTTTCCTCAGTGCTGAGAAATATAAATCACGTAAATCTGGGGCACAGTTGTTGAATTTGCCCACAAAGTGGGCAGTGAGGCAGGTGAGCAGTTGGGACACACCTCGAAGGGGACGTTGGTGCCTCTCACCAATGCATGAGGGGCTGCAGCAGCTTCACCAGCACTTGCTGGTCTGCCTGAGAGTCTTACCAAAAAATTAAAGAGTAAATTAGGCAAATACAAAAGCTAGAATAAGACATATAGTATTTTTGTTTTTATGCAGCACAACATTATTTCCTTTAAGCCCAATACAATGGGTGCTGTGGCTGCTCATTTAAGAGTTTTTTAGCCCATTTGTGAGTAGAATTTTTCTTCCATGATACTTCACCATTTTATCAATAGCTGATTTGGACTTGCAAATCACTGGTCTTATTGATCAAAGGTGCCAAACTCCTACTGTTCCTATTGATTTCAGCAGGTGATGCAAATGTTCAGTGCCTCTGAAAATTGCATCTCATGTTCTTGGATTTAACCATCCCTGACTATGAAATGACTATTTTATATACAAATGAATTCTCAAGTATGAATATGAAGTCGTCCCTATCCTTCATGATATTATCACTATTTATGAGTAGGCACTGGAGGTGGGTGTTGGGTCTTAAATTATATTCACATGAAGGGTAAGGAAATTAAAGCCTCTGTGCTGCCTGACACTGTGACCTGTCATTTCTCACTCCACGTACAAGGGAGAGGAGTGATGGTTTCAACATTGGGAAAGGCCAGGCCAGATTTAAAGGACATATATATCCCAGTGCATAGATTTCTAACACTGGTTACATTGCTTTAGACAATGTATAACAGTGGCAAAAAAAGAAGTATGCACAGACAGATCGAGGGGGAAATATACTGCTGTACACTGAAGAATATCATGGTATAGTAAACTGTGCTAGGTGTTTCAGGGTTATGCAAACATGATACATATGCATAACCCTAAAATGCCGTTGAACTTCTTAATGGGAGAGCTCTTACTGAGACAGATACATCAAGGGTCTCTGAGCTCGGACTTGTGGTGTCTGTTCTCCTGAATGCTGGGTATTGCTGAGGAGCTTGATACTGTCACAAATCTCTAAGTATTCAGAGGAGAAGCATTTACTGTTGCCCAAGACTAGGTTTTGTTTGTTCCTAAGTATAAAATATGACTTGGTAATGAAAAATTAAACCATCACCCCTCTAGAAGAATTGCAGGACAGGAGGGTATATATGTATTTTCAGGTATAAAATTATGTTAGGTATAAAGAAAAGACTTCTTAAAAAAGAGGAGAGTGCTGAGAGGTAAAATGTCTATAAGAAGTCCTTATTTCATTAAATGCCCTAGATGATCAAAGCAATTTACCATTTTAATACGGATTTTTTAAAATATTCTGAAGATTGAATCAAATATTAAAAGTCTGAAACTCTGCAATCTGTTTACAACAGAATGAAATAGTATTTTATTTGTAAAATGAGCTTACAGAATATCATCTCTTCTAAAGGTCAGGATAAAAACTTTGATTCTGGCTCTTGTGTCCAGATATTTTTCTCAACTGGAACTGAGACACTGCATCTTTGGCTTCATGCCACAGTGAAATCCAGTTTTATAAGCAGAACCTTCTAGCAGTTACAGAAACAAATAATTTTCTGGCACTTAAGCAGGTGTAGAAAGAGTAGTGCTGCTGATATACATTCTATAAAAGCTCTTCTGAAGTCTGGGCTTCAGGAGGATGATCTACTGAGATTCTGTAAAACAGCAGAGAAAGCTAAACAGAAGCCTTTACTGGAGGTCAGCAATTTCGAGGGTCTTCACATTTGCAGGATTTTTTGTCCTTTGAAGTTCATCTTGCAGGTAATAAGTACTTACTGCACAGGACTTTCTTGACGTCTCCTCACTACTGAGTGTCTCTTTTGCACTGAAGCCAAGGCTCTTATTCATTTTCTGCCAAACATGTAGCACCAAAGTTGACAAGCTGTGCTTACACAGAAGGTAGATAAGAATAAATTAAATTAGATCATTGGCTTCCTAGCAGATGGCAGGTTAATCCAGTTTACAAAGCGAGTTCTGAAAAAACTGCTTGTATCTTTGTGGCTATTTACTTGAGTATGTGGTAGAATTGTGGGGGCTGAGGTAGTCAGTCTGGAATTGTCAGTTTGTTTTGTTTAAATTTTGAACAAAATAAGTGATCTGGTTAGTTACTTCAGAGATAGAGACCCAAGCATGGGTTCTGAGCATGGCCCAAATGCTTTAACTTATGGCAGAAAAGTTAAGCAACAAAAACATGCTTCTGAATAGGAAAAATCCCATGGAATAAAGTTACACCCACTTTTCATCTCTTTGCTGAGAGATTCCATTAAAGAAATTTATAGAAAGATCAGATTATGTCAGCCTTTTGTCACAGTACAGCTGGTCTGTAGCTGGGTGGATAAATCTGGCCATAATAAGAAACCAAATTTGACTCTCCTAGTTCGATAAACAAGTCCCTGGGTGAGTGACGATAGGATGGATTTGAGCACATATGAAGGATCACAACCAGTCCCATTTGATTCTGAGTGCAGACATCTCACTGGTCACAGAGCTGGGCAGTGTTAGGACCCAGACCAGTGAGCTGTCTAAACCCAGGAAATTCAAATCCCCTGTAAAAAGAGCTGGCGTAATAAACTTTTTGCTGTTTGGCTTATGATGATCAGACTCAAGTCATGATTCTGTCTCCAACCCACGACCAGACATAACAGCCTTTAATACTTCTTTTCCTGGAAGAGATCTGTTTTATGCTTAATTTTTTTTTTTTTTTTTTTTTTTTTTACCTAAGAAACATAATAATTTAACTAAGAGAAGCTCTGTATTATTACTAGGATGTTCTGTACTGGAGAGAGGGAGGTCATTTAAAATTATCCTGCATAGCTCCACTGTGTGGCCTGGCCAGGGCAGGGTGGCTGAGGAAAAAATTTAGGTCCATCATAATCCTGTGGCATCCTCCAGTCTCTTCAAATACATTGACTACAGACTCCTCCAAATTTAGCTTCTGCCATAACATCCATAATGAATTTAAAAAAAAAAAAAAATTTGTCTACTTTTGTGTTAGAATTTTATCAGAAACTTTGAGTTCAAAAGGGCTATCTAATAAAATATAAATGAAATATAGGTATGGTAGTATCCATCATGTAAGCCCTATCTCCCAGCATTATGTAAAGAGGGTCAAATTTTGCCATAAGATCAATTTTGCCTCCAGATCACCTTAGTGAAATTAATGTACAACTCTGGTCATGGCAATGTACAACTCATAGATTGCACAAAGTAAAGTAATAATGTGATTATTGACAGGGGATTATACTGGATGTTCAAGCAAGCCAAGAAAGATTATCTTTTCAGATGAGTGCAATTCCACCCAGCAGGGAAAATATTGCACTTAGCTGTCAGAGGAGAGGTTTGGTTAGGCCAGCGGATGGAAGGTAGGGGCTGATGCTCCTGCTGACTCACCTCAGCTCCTCCTAACAAAAGTATGAATTTTGCAATCATGCCAGCTGACAAGCTGTTTCATCTCCATTTGCCTGCCAGTCCTTGGGTCTTGCCTGAAACTGTGGCAGCTCAGCAGTAACCTTACACACCCTACTAGGACCTGAAGTATTTTAGGTGATGCAAAATACAGGGTATGTGATTGCAGAATTTTTTTTGAATGCTAGATAGGCAGAGCCAGAGTAGCTTTTGATTCTTCTGTAATGTAAGTACAGTCATCAGACTTCAAAGGCTGTTGTATGTGAACTTGAGCAACATCATATAATCCTTACATCCTTAGTCCTGATGGTGGGTTTCATACTGTTAGTCAGCAGCCAGCCCTCAAGGGAGCTGCAGTCAAGGTCTTCAGAAGGTTGAGCTCTGAGGAGAGGGCAGAGACATTCATCAGAAAACGAAACTCCCTCCTTCTTACCCAGCCCAGTACTAGAGTGATGGTATAATTTCCTATTTGTTCTGTGGAGTGGGATCTTACACCTGGGCATTACACATGGGAAATACAGCTAAGAACCTTGCAAGTGGATTTATGCCGTGGGAAATGACATTGTGGCCCACACTTGAATTGCATAGCGTTTTCTGTGCCCTTTTTGTAAAAGCCAGAAATCCACTAGAAAAAAATCAAAGGGAGAATAACTCAAAAAATAAGTTCTTTTGAACTTTTTAATGAAATTCAGTACATGCCTACTTATTTCTAAGGAGATTTGAGAGATGGAGATTTGAAAGTTTTACGTAATCTTATTTGGTGAAATAACTGTGTATTTAAAACATGCTGTGTACATATGTCGTAGGAAAAAAGCTCAGTAGGATTTTGTATACCCTAGGTAAAAGAAAAGCATCACAGAAAATGAAGAGGTTAGGGAGGGCTTTGTGTCTGCTAAATAAATATCTATTATTCCCTGTAGTTAACTTCTGAAAAAGGTATCTCTGGGAATTAATGCCTTCACTGGTGCTTGTGGTCTGGTTAGTCTCAGTGACACCTGGATCTGAAGGTAATTTCTCAATAGTTATAATTATTGTAATAAAAGCTGGAGTGATTTTAAGATTGCAAGGTGACTGGATTTCAGCAGCGTTCTAAGTCATTCAGATCAGTTCATGTAGATCTTATTTTCACAGCCATGTGCTTTGCTGTCCAGCCCTCAGTTGTGCCCATTGTTTAGAACAAGTCCAGTGCCCCGTGTCACCTCCCAGGGATGAGACATCTGAGCCTGGCAGAGACCCCCCTCTCTGCAGTTGGTGTTTCCAAGGAGGAAGCTGACTGTCAAACATTGATACAGTTAGTTTTTCAGCTTGCCAAGCTTTGGCACGAGCTATAAAAACAACAGCACTTCCCCAGCCTGAAGGAAGACAAAGGCAGGGAAGGATTGGAATTGGTGCGAATTGGATGATAACATGCACAGAATGTGCAATGTGGCAAAGGCATGCACCAAGGAAAAGGTGCAGCACACATTCAGCCCTGGCTTCGTGACATACCCTCTGCAGCATGTGCAAATGCTGTCCCAGGAAATGAATAATAGCAAAAATGGGAATAGTGTAAGAAAGCAACTATATCATATTCAGGATTCCATAGCCACTAAAAGCTTATTGATGTGTGCAGTTGTGTTTTGCTTCTAGTGATATATTTCAAGTGCTTATATAATTCTTTGGATTAGTATAAATGAAATGTGCATTCATTAACTATCAGTCTCATTTAACTGTGTTCCCTTTTGTTGTTAATAACTCTCTAAATAATAATAATGTGCAGAAGCTCAAGCCAGGAGCAAGAGCACTTACCTAGAGATGTCAAGGCTGCTTTTTGTTGTACATGGCAGTGATCTGTCTCACTTTAAGAATCTCAGAACTTTGACCTTAACTCTATGTGATCTGGCTTGAAGGACCCTTTTCAAAGTATTATCATGGTCCCTTGATGATTTCTAGACCACAGAATATGAAACAATCCAGGCTTGAGATCTCACCAGTGACACTAGAAAGCTTAAAAGTACACTTCTAATACCTCTTCTGGGGGATTGGTATGCACTGCCCTGTCTCCAGAGTCCAGATCTGATGGTGAGTCAGTGGTTTGAGATGCAGTAAATTTCTCACAAATACTGTCACCTCACTAATTCAGTAGTAATGCTCTCATTTGCTTGATTTGTATCTATAGTTTGGTGACCCTGGAGTGCACAGATCTGGAATTAATGACTAGATAGGCAGCTATGCATTCTTGTGTTAGTTTCTCGAAGCTCTTGACAGGAATCCATTCAAGGCTTGGGATTTTGTTGAATGTTTATAATTTAACTTTTCAGCATGCAAGGGAGACCTGTGACCAAACACATGGGAAATGGACTTCAAGATTCCTGGTTGTAGTGAAATATTTTCCTTGAAATATTTACAACTGCAGAATAAAACCATGTACTTTATTTATGCAAGACCCATTCTAGATCACACTTATTTCTCCTGGGAGTCTCTGAGGTTCTCACATGGTTCAGGAAGAGCAAATATATTGCATTTTAGGCTCCTACTGTGAGCAGATCCTACTCAGAGCAAATTGCTGCATGTGGCTAAAGAGCTGCTGCTCAGGTTTTGCTCTCTATGTGACAATTTCAGGTCCTCAGTGGAGGTGATCCTGAATCCATATTTTAGTGGGTTATCAGCCCTCACTGCTGAGTTGCTTCAATGCTAAGGCAACCTCTTCCTTGAAACAATTTGCCCTTCTCAGTAATTGAATTGCCCTTCTAGGTAATTGTCTAGACTAGTGCAGTACTATCATCTTATACTAAAATAAGATCCACTGTTACTCTCTTTCTCCAGTCATCCTTCCAGGCCTCAGATCAAAAACAAAGAAGGGAAAGCAGAAAACATGAATGGCTCTGTAGGCAAAGGAGAGTAGGCAGCCCCTTTGTATGGCAATAAAGATAGTTCATAAAAGTTCTTGAAAGGATTATTTAGTAGTTTTCCTTGTACATACATAAGTAACAATTCTATTCCTGTTAATTTGTGTTGTAAAATAATTGCATATATTTTAGATGTAGAGTGATCTTTTTATCTGCAGTGCAATTCTAGAGTAAGTCTCGAGTCAATGTTTTTGCTAATGTTTAACCTAAATGAAAGGGTTTTAGAGTGCAGTGGGCACAATTTCACTTCAAACTGGATTGGAAAGGTGAGAAATTTTAGTTGGTCTCATTGCTTTTGTCAACAAATTCCGAGGTTTTTGGCAGTAAAAAGCTGAGGGACAACACTGATATAGCATTAGAATCTGTAACACAATATTGAATTTATTCAACTGTTATCCTTTTAATTGCAAGTAATTCCATTAATTGCTGCAGAAATTCATTACCCTAACCTGGCTGAGCTCCAGAAGAAAGTATGGAAACTAATTAAACATTGAGTTTTAAGGTAAAATGGTAAATTGCTCATTAGCGCCCTTGAAATTCTGATTTATTACTAGCAGAATAAAGTAATACTTGACTTCACAGAAACTGGGTCATAGTGTTCTTTCATAGTCTCACTGAAGTTGCTATAGTTTAGACATCAATTAATTGGTCATCATTTTTTTGCAGCAGTACACTTGTTTGGTTTAACCTGGCAACTACAGCCTGTGGAAGGGCAGCTGTATGAAAATGGAGTTAGCAAAGGAAATAAAGGAATAGAATCCATGGATACTACTTACTCACCGATTGGTGGAAAAGCTTCGGATAAAACGGAAAAAAAAGGTATGTGAAAATGAGAAGCCAGGCGGATGATGAACAGTTAAACATTACTGCTGTTCAGATCCTTCATTTTCTGCATTTTGACAGTATTTTGAGTTCAGGTTCTTCTTTACTATAATTTTAGAACAGGTATGAAAACCCATAACCAGATAGGTTCCTTTAGCAGAACTCTCACTGAAATTAACAACCGGCCAACAAAAGGAAGGTTCAGTAGCACAGTGAGGGAGGAGATGAGAGTGTTTGGCTTCTGTCCTAAGACAAGGGAGACCATATTTGCCTTGTTCCCTCTTGTGCAGAGGGCATGATGCTGTGCCTGTCTTCCAGACCAAAGTCAGTCTCAGGCAAAGGGAACCTCTTTGTATTGACAGGTCAGAATATGCAGAAGAGTAGAAATTCTAATGCTTTTCAAGGCGTCTAATTCTTGAAGGCATTAGCTAAAGTACAGAGTCCTGTCACATCCCAGCTGACCCAGTCACAGTGAATCAGTTCCCAGGAATCTACCACAGGTTCACAAAATGCCTGAGCCAGTCTGGCAGCTCCCTGCTCTGGACCACAGGGGCACAGCCCTTCTCTGCTCTCCCACCTCCCTGTGCAGCTCACTGTGTCCCTGTGCCCACTGCAGGGATTGTCTCCTGCACAACCTGGCCACGTCAGTCCTTCATGGCAGCAGAAAATGGCTTTGTTAAAGAATGCAAATCATCTTCTGCCAAGGAAGTGGCTGAACCAGACCTCTTGAGGTGCCAGAGCTAGGATAGGAAAGGAGTGGACCGTGCAGCGAGGGTGTGAAGCAGAGAGAAGTAACTGAGATGTGCAATTCCTTCCTCTTAAGTCCTGTCATTCAATGTTGTTAGATCACCTGCTCCAGTACTAGTGGCAGCTCTGGCCCATGCTTCCCATCGACCATCGTGACAATGCTTTCTGACCATAAAAAGCAGATGGCCTTCCCATTTCTTTTTATGGTACTCAGAAAAAGTGGATGAATCAGATCAAAGTGGTTGGGAGTGGAATATGAAACCTAATCTTTCCAGTTATTAAGAGAAAAGTAAAATTGTACTGGTAGCTCTGCAGTGATAAGAGACTTCCAGTGATTTCAGATTTTAGAGCAGAGCAGGGATCTGATTTTGTGTGTTCTGAGTAAGATCCATGGCTGAAAATAGGCAACAAAGCAGAACATTGTTACACTAGTCCCTCCAGGAGGAAAATTGCACTGCACATCAATAATCTTGCAAATCAGTGTGGCACAACTGGACAGAGATCATATTAGATAAATGAACAATAGAAATACATGTAAGGAGACAATGATGTTGTTTTCCATTATTTCATCCCTTAGAATGGATTTGAAGTGAGTTGCAGAAAATGTTTTATACACTTGTATTTTTGTCCTGGTGCACCATGGAAAATATCTCAAACAGTTCTTTTCAACTGCATTAAATAATTTTGCCAATCTATTAAAGATTTAATGAAAGCTTTTCCAATGCATTTGGCTTCCAAAGAAGGATGTATAGAAAAAACATCCTACATATCAAAAATCTTAAAAAATTAGATGGTTGGAAACAGAGAAAAGAAGAATATGCAAGTCATTAAGACTGAGTGTAGTAGGTAAAAATGCAAACCAACTGTCTCACCCCTGAAAATCCCAGTTTTTAGCCACCAACTCCCCCCAACACTAAAGAACAGAGTCCTGTGATAGTAAGGCCATTTCACTGAGGGCTTATCCAGCAGTTTCAGAGGTCGGTCATGAAGACACTGACACTGTTGTCTCACTTGTCCTCTTTCACCTTTTGGGGGTAATGTGTAATCCAGAGTTTAAGACAGCAAGGAGTATACACTTGGGAAAACAGAAGAAAAATCACGTGGAATTAGTACATGCATGGTGTGATTCTGGCTGCTCTTTTCTCATTTTCTTTCTTTCCATCACTTTTAATATATATCCTTAATTTTATTCCCAGTCCTCATAACAAATTCTCCATCTAGAAGTGATGAAAAGGAGCACTTGGAAACAGGCAACTCCTTTCCCTACAGCAGGATATCACAGAAGGTTGATGCTTTGCCTGTAAACTTGAAGCCTCTGATGTAATTTCACATGGATAAATAACTGCTGTCAGATACTGTGACCACCTCACATTTTCTCAACTCAATGCAGCAGCACAGAAGGCTTTTCCAGACTTCGAGAGCATATATTTTAAACTAATATTTTAATAAAAATTAGGTTTATAAGCCAGCAATTCAGATTTCTTCAGGAAATTTCAGGAGATTTTTTCACTTTATGTAACACACTGACCTACAGCTATGAGTTAACATTTTAATATGTAGTAATGCGATTAAAAAGTCAGATATCATATCGATGCCAGGATTTACCAGGAGAGTACAAGGAAATTGATTGTTTCAGGATCAGTAATAATAAGCATATGGGTATATTTTTTGTGGAGGTCATTGGCACCATGCTGTTCAGAGTTTTTCTTTTTTGAAACCAAGAGAAACCTGTGATTAGGAATCTGTCTTCTGTTTCAGACTTCTAATGAAACTGTGCTTAGAAAGCATAGGGGTGAATTAATACCCTAGTTGGCAAGATTGGGAGCTGTACAAGGAATTGAATATAGATAATTAAATGATACTTTGTTTATACAAAAATGTTCCTACAACAAGAGCAGAATTGTATTGCAGTACTGTAATTTTAAAAGCTTATTTTGGACTTTTTCACGAATGAGCAAGGAAGTACACGAGGATAGTCTGTGAGGAGTGTGTTTTCAGGTGCCTTTTTTGTATAGCCAAATACCTGCTTAGTTCAACTAAACACAGAAACAAAGCTAAATTATTTTTCTGTAAAGAAAGCAGAGTGACTCAGTGAATATGAAAATATGCATTTCAGATGTGACTCCTACAACAGCATTTCCATGCTCTGTGGTTGTCTGAAAAATTAGCATTTGAAAGGTAGAGATTCTGCAACTGCATCCTATCAGCAGGAGTAGATAGCATGTATATTTTCCTGTTAGCATTGTGAACAGCAGCATGCAATTCTCTCCCAAGGGATGAGATATATATATATATATATATATATATCTAAGTCCATCTGGGTTTTTTTTTATGTTTATATTTAATTATTGCTAAAGCAAAGGAATTTTCAGCTAAATGTGGCAAAATTCCCGAGGTACATCACAACACTAATTTGATATTCAGCATATTTTGATAACGTCAATTAGGGAGAATTCACCCAGGCTGAAGACATAATGCTTTTTCTTTTCAACAAGGAAACAGACCTTCTTACTCAAAAATACAAGAAGTAGTTACTGCATGTTAAAGACCTTGAACAGTGACCAATAATGTCTTTAACTCCAAAAATTATACTGTATCCTTGACTTCATACTTAGTGCTTTACTGTCCTGTAATTGAATCATATTAATTACCATGTGTCAATACCATCAAAAAGTACCATAGTGTTTTACTTAACCCAGGGTAATTGCTTGTAAAGAATCATTAATATTTAATATCTCTAGAGTATTGGAAATAGGGGAGAAGGTTTTTAAATTTACATAAGCCTCCCCTCCCCTCTCCTCTTTTATGAGTTGGGGTGGAAAGCGATCTACTTTCATTGTACAACAGAGAAAGTTTAATTCTCCTTTCAAAACTCACTATTCAAGATTTTTTCCATGAATCAAATTGGGAAGAAGTAGTCTCACCTTGAACATTGTTAAAGTAGCAATTTGAAAATATTTTAACTCACAGACTAACTGGTGTATTTTTAAAGTACTAGGTTACAAGTTTCTACTCTAAAAATAGATGTATTTATGTGGTGAAGTGTTCTAAGTTAGCCCCTCATTCTTGCTGTGGGTTTGGTGACACAAAGCTGCTGTAAAGCTGGAAGATCTGGTACCCTGAGAATTGCTCCTGCCTTGTAAATTAAATATCTATTCATTAAGAATGCTAAGTACTTCCTACGCTAGTTAAAGCCTATGTAAGGTCCCACTGAGGGTCTTTGTTATTAACACACTCAGGCAAAAGCTTTACTACTGCTGTTTTAATTTTCAGGGGTGATTTATAAAATTTCACGTACATTATGTTGGATATTTATATGCATTTATTGTAAAAGATGAGGCTTCAGTCACTTTGCTCCTTATTATTTTTCATTGTGATTATGGAATGAAAGGAAAAGGATGTGGTTGCTGAATTCAATCTTCTCTTGACTTGTCCTCTAACACCACTCACTATCCTGCTTTTATTCTAGTTCAGAGTATGGAAATGTCAGTAGAGTCTTAGAAACCTTTAAATGGAATTAGCTCAAATGTTATCAGGATTGGGTCTGTGATTTTCAGCGTGGCACAATGCTGATCACAGACAGGAAGTAAAAAATATAAAGATGATGACATAACCCAGCAAAGTAAGCCAGCTCCAATTTAGTTTGGCAAAGTCTTCCTTATGCATTCCATTTCCCTTTCTGCTTCAGTGCTCTCTCACCCATGTGTGAAGTTACATATTGTTTAGATAGATGTCTGCAAATTTATTGTTCAGCATCATGAAATTATGCCAGTTTTGTCTTCAGAGTGCCTTTCCCTGTCATTGTGCCCCTGTTACACTTTCATGAAGAAAGATCAAGCCAGAAGAGATGTTCTTTATTTCTCCAGGACTAGATTAACACTACCATAATAAAACCATTAGGAATGGTGATTAATAGAAATCCAAGCTTTGGATAGGGGCTCTGAACTACCAGATTTGACAGATTTTCTGTCCTCACTAGGGTCCATTTGTGTAGCTTCTGCAATGTCCCTTCAGCAGCTGTCTGAAATATGTGCCAGAGGAATAATTTCCCACTGTCCTCACTCTGTGTATTCACAGTTGAATGTATTTTGTTTGCATAGTTGATGGGCAAAAACCATCACAGCACATCAGTACACAGCAGCAGTTCCACCTTTTCATAATCTGTACAGTGTTATAATGTTTCCAGCAAGAAGCATTACAAAAATACCCCATAACACCTGTTGTTGGAAATATATTGTACATGTTCATTTGTGTTTTCCACCTTGTTGAATAAAAAATGCAGTTATTGGTGTTAGAAGTTGATTTTTGTATATTCCAATATATCTAAGGCATGTTTATACCTTTCTTCACACAGTGTACATACTCAACTGACTATTTGCTTGTTTCTGGAAAATTAGTGTTTCAGAAGGGCCAGGCCATAGACACAGGAGAAGTAGAGATCGGAGCACAAGTTATGCAGACCATCCCACCTGGTTTATTCTGGCGCTTCCAAATTACCATCCATCACCCCATGTACCTGAAATTTAACATTTCACTGGCAAAGGATTCTCTACTGGGAATTTATGGCAGAAGAAACATCCCACCTACTCACACTCAGGTAACTGGAAATTATCCTGATTCTATCACACTTACATTTTTAAACAGCAGCGGACAGGAGTGTTCACAACACTCCTTTCAAAAACAGACTTTCAAAGCAGTGAGGAAGGAAGGGACTGGCTGTAACCACAGTCTGGTTACTCTTTTCTTTTACTGAGCTCTAGCAATACCTCAGACCATGCTCTCTCAGAGGAAGGGGCAGTGTTGAACCAGACAGGTCAGCAGCTGTGACCGCAGGGATGTGGCTGTCTGGGAGGCTGGACACACACTGTCCTGTTGCGTAGATACAGCATCTTCTGTGCAAGGGAAGACATTCCATTTCACTTGAAACTGCTTCAATCTTTTTATGAGTCCCTTAATACAAACAGATTATACAGTCAGTATAAAGAGTTAATAGGAAAGAAAAAAAGCTGTCTCTGGTTTCTAAGATCAAAATTATTTTGGAGTGCTTACTCCTGGGGATTTTGCAAGAGGAAACCTAGTTAAGCAGCCATACGCAATATTGCTTGGTGGTCACATTGTTTATAATGGACCACTGGAGATCATCTACTCTAACCTCAAAATTGTTTACTAGAGTTTTGATATTAGAAATAAGCACTTTTAGCTGTCACTGACTTTGATTGAATCTGTATCTTCAGTTGAGCTGACAATGAACTTTACTGAAAATCAGAGTACCTAAAAAACCTAGAGAAATATATATATATTTCTTGAATAGGGATTCATAGGAATCTCTGATGCTTTGAGGTTAAAAGGCATTAAAGTTGTCAGCATCAACTTGCATTACTAAAATTAAATATAAATAAAAAGTATATTTAGGTTTTGATATCTGACAGTGATATTAAGGGGCAAGGATTTAAAAATCTGGTATAGAACTGTTGTTCTACAGGTTTTTAATCTGCTCTTGGCATTTGAGATGAATAGTTGCATAACACAGGCACTACACCTTGGGAATTTTGTAATTACTCCCTTTAGAGAGATGCAATTTTTGGAGTAAACCTACTGTATCTTGTGCAGCAAGTCTGATTTTACCCTGCCATAGCAAACAGCTATGCCAGTTTTGATGCCATATTCCTGACCTACAGTAATGCTTTTTATATGTAAATGGAAGCTAAATTGACTAGGTTATGCAATTGCTGTCCACATTGGTGAATACTTGGGCAATTCCTCTTAAGATTTCAACTGTTTATTCATGTTTAAAGGAGACATGCAGAATAGATTAATGAATATTTGCTAGGTTGTTAATTTTTACTCATTATTATTTCAGTTTGATTTTGTAAAACTGATGGATGGAAAACAGTTAATTAAACAGGAACCAAAAAACTCAGAGGAGTCCCAGCAAGCTCCCAGGAACCTGATCTTAACTTCACTGCAAGAGACAGGTTTCATCGAGTACATGGATCAAGGAGCTTGGCATATGGCATTCTACAATGATGGAAAGAAAGTAGAGCAAGTGTTTGTACTAACTACAGCTATTGGTAAGAACAATCACAGTATAATTGTTATTCTGATTATTACACTGCAAAGATGTATTTTATGTATTCCAGCTCTTCTTAAGTATTCTCTTAAGTATGTTTTATTCCATCTTTGTTTAATTAACCTCAGTGGAGCAACATTGTGTCTAAGCTAATATTAGATTAATAGCAACATTTGTGTATTAAAAGTGGAAGTTATCAAATTAATTAGGTGTGAAGTTTTCATGTGTTAAGATTTTTATATGATATCTTATATGCTTGAATGATTTCTGGTACTTTTTCAAGTAAAAGAGATATCTGCCCTCTCTACTTACGTGGGCTGTAAATCCTTCAAAAATTATCCAGGCTTTAAGTTCTCATTTCCAGTGTTTTAGTCAGTTGAAAGTTGAAAAATCTTTTGTGGATTTGTTTGTGAGTGTTTGATGGATGGATGTTGTTTTATGCAGTTATTCAAATGCATCATTTTGTTTGGAATACAGAGGACAAATACAGGAGGCAATGTCCTGGTTGCATATGAGATTCCTCCTGCCCTTTGAACATGTATAGGTGGGAAAGTGTTTGCAGATGTAGGTGTTGTGAGTGAGCAGTCCTTGCACATAGGGCTTTTTTGGAATTTAAATTTAGGTAAAGTGTTGTATTTATGACAGTCTCGGTTTGCTGCAAGACTTTAACCACTGTACCCTTTAGTTAACCTGTTCTACCATATGTTTAGCAAGATGTCTTTACTAGTAATGGATGTGCCATCTGCTCTTCAGAAGAAGTGGATACTATTTTTATTTCATGGTAAACACCTTGCAGAGCAGGACAGTATGATTCAAATATCAAGGTTCTGAAGGAGATGCATAAAAGAAAAAAAAGTAGAAATTGAGATAGAGTTGTTCTGGTGTAACATTTCATATTTGCTCTGTTCAAAAAAGTTAAACTTCTGCAAGAAATATGCCATTATTCAATTCCATCTTAGAAAATAAGATTCAAGCAATTTATGAAGGATCTTTGCAGATGCTCTACAAAGACCACAAAACCTGGCCAAACTCCAGCCCATCCCAGTATCCAAATTCCTGATCCTTTGTTTTTATTATTGTAAGACAGCAGGGTTTATACACGAGAGTTCAAATAACATTTCATTTAGTATCATAACTTCTACTCCCCCCTCCCCCCACTAAAAAAAATGAAATTAATTGCCAGAGCTTAATTCATGTTGCTTGTGGTAAAAAAGTTGTCCATCCCTTCTGTGGCCAGTAAGCAGAAGAGACTATGAAAGGGGGAAGTATGTGAGCCACAGTGCAGACAGAAATCCTTGTACTTCATCTTCAGAATGGCTGCAAGAGGATATTTTTGGGAAAAAGTCTGTTCACATTGCTGCAAGAATCTACTGCTGGTGCATTTGAAAATACTGCCAGCTATTGTGTCTTCATAACCTGTGTATCTTCTCCTAGTTTTCAAGCGTCATAACTTGATTGTTTCTTTGGGGATTTCCACCAAAAAATAAAAAAAAATAAAAAAAAATTTAAAAAAAAATCCTTGAGGCATTCTTCTTATTCTAACTCAGACTGGTCTGGAGTCATACTTGACATCTCTGCCAGCAAAGGAATCAGCCAGGACCAGAAACCCTGAGAACAGAGCTTGGATGCATCTCTGCCAAATGCTCTCCTGTGAACCAGCCTTCATCATTATCTTTTTGATTGTATTTCAAGATGCTCCATGTTAGTTATGTACAAAATTGATTTTTCTTACACTTTACTGAAATTCTGATCAGACTTTCCCAAGAAGGGTAAATTGCATGCAAAACTCAGCATGCTTCAAGTACTTTTGTTAACCAAATAAAGGGTAGCCCAAACTGGACATTGCATTGAAGGGAAGTAACTTCTCAAACCATTCATACTTCATTTCAGGTCAGTGTAGGGATCATTTGCCATTTGATTCTAGGAAAACTGAGAGAAGGCAGGCAAATGCACACATAGAGCAATAGAAGAGTTGATAATGAACAGTAATATAAAGCATTTCTGTGAGAAAAACTTCCTTCTAAAAATGAGCTGTTTTTTTAACTTCAAAACAGACATCTGTGTATGGGTTATGGATATATGATGAAAAGATTCACATCAAATGTCTGTTCTTTAGCATAAACTGATAGCCTGAGAGGATTCAAATAACCATAGGAGATTTTAAGAACCAATCCTTATCTAAGTGCTCATAATTCGGATCAAAGTACACTTATATTAGTTGTTTTTATTAATTGTAGGTTCTGGGTTTTCTTATCTTTCCTCAATTATTTTTTGGGAAAGACATCAAGTTTCCCATTTTCCTGTAGCCAGAGGTACTTTGCCATATCTGTTAGTGGATGTGGTCATTGGGCAGTCACATTCCCTGGCTCCAGAGCCTCTCTCCCATCCAGCACCTGCAGAGTCCTGGAGCTGATCTGATCGTGACCTACTTCATACAGGATCATCTTAGCTTGAATTTACTTCATATTCTTTATTGAAAATCCATATAAATCAGTGAATCCACTGCATTCCTGTAGAAAATATGTGTTTAAATTTGAACTAGCTAATCCCTGTACAGATAGGAGCCTCTCCTCAGATGTGTGAAGTTAAGTGGCCTATTATACAAAGCTGTTTGATAAAACATGGCAAAGTTTAAGGCCAGAACTGAAGGTATGTTTTTTCCTTCAAATCTAGTTCTTAGTTCTTTATCACATTGAATTTCATCACTGTACAAAATATTATGGTTTTGTTTATCTGATTGTATAGAAGTGGAAATCCTGCCCTTCTCCAAGGGATTCAATTCACATGGTTCAAATGATCACCATAGAAGGCAATTTACTCTATAAACAGGTTTCAAACAAATTACTTCAGCAAGAAAAGAAAGTGTTTAAGGTGGATGTTTTTCAGCAAATACTCAGGTTCCTGCAGTGCTTTTAATGGTGGTAAATTTTCCATGAACACTTACTTTAAAAGCTTTTTGGTGTAATATAAATGATGCACCTGTTATCTCAAAGCTGTCAAGAAAAAATCTAATAAATATTTGTAAGCTGCTTGAACAGGAATTTTGTTTTATGCTCCCTATGAATGAAAATGGGCTTTTTACTGCTTCTGCACCTATTTGTATTTTGAGATGTGTCCTGCAGAGTGAGGTGAAGATGCCATTCATTTCAAGTCAACCAATTTATGTTTTTCTTTGTGCACAATTGCCTAAATAAACAGAAATTCTGGATGACTGCTCTACTAATTGCAATGGGAATGGAGAATGTATCTCAGGCCACTGCCACTGCTTCCCAGGATTCCTTGGTCCTGATTGTGCAAAAGGTAATCTCATATTAACTGACCCATGGTGCATGACAGGGATCATGATTATAGTGTGTGACTGCTGGGCTTGCAAAGATTCAAAGTGATTAAAGGAGATTAAATTCCTTTTTCCAGCCAGATGGCAGATACAGTACAAGCACACATGTGGAAAGTTTCTTTATGCTGTACTTGAATTAACAAGGATCAACCACTTCTCTCTCCCTGACTTTCAAATTTAATAGGTTCCTCCATCCACCTTTGCATGCTGTCTGTAATTATAAAATACATTTTTAGTAGGTGTGTTAGCATAGCATAATGTTTTTTGGTATTTAAAAGTCACAAGCAGTTTTACTTTGGAGAAAACATAAGTAAATCAAATGCTTCTGTGGTCTTAACATGAATAGGGTGTAGATAAGAAACTTAAAGCAGCTTAGAAGCAGTTTTCCAGCATTATGGCAAAAAAAAAACCATGTTAAGTGAGCTTCTGTTTCAGATATTTCTGTCTGTATTATCCATTATCTGCTGTATGTGATGTCCAGAAGTTCTCATGATTTCCCAATGTCTCCTTAAATGTAGGGTTTATTTTTTTAAGGCTTAATTGGCTCAGAAATTGATACTGGGTTGTAAAAGTAAGCTTCCACATTGCTGATTTACATACAGATCAGTAATGGCTACAATTCTAATTATATTATGTCTTCTTAGAAGAAAAAGGAAAAAGGCAGGATCTTGCTTTAGTTCACAGGAAAGAAATATAAATCTTACTGAAATTCAGGCATCCCTGCAAATTTTCAGCAGAGGCCAATCAAGGGGAGAGATTTTTTCATCTTATAAGCTATCCCATTTCTGGTCAAAATTAAGGTATACGAAAGAGCCAGCCTGAGGAGACAAGGACACTGTATTACTGCTGCACTACCTAGTTCAAAGATTTCAGTCTGTTACAACCCTTGAACCAAATGAAGAATTGAGGAGCTGGAGTGGAAAAGCAATTTTACAGAATGATAAATGCAATAAATGTTAATCTATGTAAGTATGTAAATATGTTAAAAAGGTCAATCTGCCTTCTTCAGATTCCTGTCCAGTGCTGTGCAGCGGAAATGGAGAATATGAGAAAGGTCACTGTGTGTGTCGAAATGGCTGGAAAGGACCAGAGTGTGATGTTCCAGAAGAGCAGTGTATTGATCCAACCTGCTTTGGCCATGGTACCTGTATCATGGGTGTCTGCATCTGTGTCCCTGGATACAAAGGAGAGATTTGTGAGGAAGGTTTGTGAAGTTTCCTCTCTATAGTCAGGGATGTTGATTTTTGTCTTTAATTTCCACCTATGGTTTAAGGTAGTTAAAAACTCACAGAGATGTGATCAGCTTTCTGTGAAACAGTACTATTTTTCTCAAAACTACCTTTCCTGTCTCACAGAAAGTAATGTTAAGACAGAAAATTTTCAAAAGTAACGGTATTCAGGTCTTGGTAACAGTCCAGTGGACTGATCATATAAAGTTCACATTTTTATTTTAAAAGATAAAATTATTTTTTATTTGGCCAAAAGCTCAAGGTAAAGCAGTCAGAATATCATTTAAACAACATAATGTGGTAGTTCTCCAAAGCAATCAGCTTTTCCCTTTTCTATTCTGTTACATCTTAGATTTTTCTGACAATATAAAGCCAAAAGGGCAGCAAACAGGTTAATTTACCAGAACATATTGTGTAATTCTGTTGTCATATGTCAATTTTACTGGGAGCCTTTGCTCACAGCACTAAACTGGCATCCTCTAAGGCTTGGCTAACAAAAAGTGGGAAATTATTGTGGGAAGAAGCTACTGTATTTTTGCTGGTATGGCAGTGATGTGTCTCTACCCTCATGTATAAACAGAAGCAGTTGTTTCCCTCAGCATGTCTGAGATAGCTCATCAGCTTTGACTTTCTTCCCTTGTGCATAGCCTCAGAAAGCAGAACTCTTCCTTGTGCTTCTCTGATTTGATGATTTTTCACTAGTCCCCTTAGCCTGGAGCTACTGACAGCATACTTTGTGCTTCCTGCAATAGAGATTTTCAGTAATTCTTTTGAGTAGCACACACAAGAGGCTTTTTATGTTGCTTGAATTCTCTAGTCAGAAAAATGTCCAGGATGAATTTGACAGATTTGACATACCTGGAATAGTTTTTAAAGGGAGGATCAAGAGAATGCTTCTGACATAGTCAATTGTTGGTAGTTTCAGAAACCAAGAAAACCCAAATGGGAAAAAGCAAGTAATACACAGATTTCCTCAGTGAGGCCATGATGCTGAACAAGCCTGTAGATGGTGAGAGGCTGACTGCTGTTTTCAGTTGATTTGTCTCTTGCCATAATGAGATCATGCAAAATGGTTGGGGGAAGAAAATGACATAAATGTACTCAGATAGCTATTGAAGCTGAGAGTAGGAAAACATTAATTTTTTCTAAGAAAGTTATTTAAAATTATTTTTAAAAAAAGGTGAAATTATGTAGAAATACAGAAATATGGTGGATGGAACAAATGCGTGTAACCCAGTATGGTGGGTTTTTATTGTAACACTGTGTCCTTAACATGACTGTTCAATTTGTATTGTAAAACATAAGTTGTGCAGTAGTTAGGGAATTCTGTCAGGAATTAAGATTATTTCATTATATGTAAACAAGATTTAGTCTTATAGCAGTGCTCTTAACAGATACAGCAATAGATGTACTGTTCAGGGAGCACTAGTAACTGCATGTACTCATTGCTATGGGGGTCCCTCAAATTTGTCCTGCAAGATTACCATTCCTAAAATGGAGTCACTCTATTAATTTTAAAATATCAGCAAAATAAAGAGGTGTCACAGGATGAGAGAAAATTGCCATGTATTTTTGTCGTATGCTTAGGGAGATGTGCATTGTCCAGAAACACTGATTCTGTCTCAGAATTACACTGTGCTGTGCACAAGCCTGGAAGGCTGAAAAAGATAAAAAATAAATCCTGAAATATGATGTTGAATTGGTGGCAAAGCAGTTCAAAAGATAAAGCTTTACTTCTTTATTTTTAGGTTGAAAGGTCCTATAAACAGGAGGCCATTAATTTCTATGTCTGAAGTATTTAGCCTTCCCTTCCCGAAGCAGAAAACATCTCTTCATTCCCATAGCACAGGATACTATACTATCTGTGAAGTTTACAGTTTAATTGTTAAAATAGTACTTGTGCTTACACTTGAGAAATACATAGCAAAACTTTCAGAGTGGCTCTTCTAGATCAGTTTGAAGCATGATATAACCTGGATGGACTTCTGGCTAATTGTTTCCCATGCTCAGACCCCACAGATCCTTCAGCTCTACAGTCTTCCTGCAGCCTCCAGGGAAGGCTGGCTGCTTTCTGCTTAAAACCTGTCTTGTTAAAGCAGTGCTGTGGCTTTGTGAAAGAGTATGTTGTTCCATACAGCACTAACCAGCTTATTTAAATTCCTCTACAGAGCTCCTGAATTTTTCACTAGGAATAGTTTAATCCAAATTGAGAAGAAATTTAGTTCTTTGTTTGCAAATTGTTCATCAGTACATTATGACTTTTATGAAGCTGTTCATTACCTGCAATTGCACAGCACATATTTTTTATGTGTATGAGAATTTTTTTTTTTACAGCTAGCATTGAGTCAGAGATTCACTACTCAATCTTAGGGGATAACCTTTTTTTTGTAGCAAATTTTCATCTATAGAGATAGATTTTCACAGGAAGGTGAAAGAATAAATCTTTCTTTTTCCAGATGTAAATAAAACACAGTACACAAATATCCAAATGGAAGTACAAAGGACAATTACAGAAATAACAATTAATTACTTCAGCTGTTTCCCAGCCCTACTACGGAAGCACAGACTTCACCAACTTAGACCAATCAATCTGTCCTGGGAATCTGTGTTTTAAAAATAAGAGAAAATCCATTACATGATTCATATGACCTCTAACAGTTTAAGTGCTTGCTTTTTTTCTTGTTTTCACTTATCCTTTTGCCCAGAAATTAACAGACTGGTTTTCTCTTGTGTTTGTTAATATTGTTCCAGTTGGGTATTTGCACAAAAAAATCATCAAATTAATCTAAATCCCTGATGTATTTCACTAGTAAATAACTGCAAAGGCGTGATTTTGTGCTCTAAGTTGTATATTCCCTGCTTTCCAGAGGACTGCCTGGATCCAATGTGCTCTGGCCATGGTGTGTGTGTCCAAGGGGAATGTCACTGCTCCACGGGCTGGGGCGGGGTGAACTGTGAGACAGCGCTGCCCGTGTGCCAGGAGCAGTGCTCAGGGCACGGCACCTTCCTCCTGGACACGGGACTCTGCAGCTGTGAGCCACAGTGGACGGGTCCAGACTGTTCCACAGGTATGATGGACACTTGGCTTTGTCAACATTGTCTGTGCTTTCTGCTGGAGTCATGAAAGAATGTAGTTGCTGTTACTGTGCTAATAAGAATTTAAAAAACAAGATGGGGGTGTGAACCAGGAGTACTGTGGCATGGCACTTCATGGGCTTGTAAGCAGCTGGCTTTCAGTTGCCAAGGATAAGAAACGCATTTTCTCTGTGATAAGAATGTTTCTGCCTGGTGGCGTGACATTGAAAACAGTAGTCCTGCAAGAGGGCAGATGCCTCCTGACTTGCACTGTATGACTAGGCAAGTATGACTCTCACCTGAGCTGCTGAGCACCTGTCAGGGATTGCACCTCATGCAATTGGGGAATCCACAGTTCCGAGAGAGACTGGGAAGATAGATTTTTTTAAAAAAATCCAAACACAATGACTGGTGAGTAAGAAAGCTCTGTCAAAAAATCTTTAAACAAAAAAGACCATAATTGTCTCACATTAGGATAAAAATTCTCTTCCTCCTTAGAGGACCATGAAGGTTTGATCCCCCTAAACTTGATTAAGAGTTTAAATGGATCTCCTACATGCTTTATACATTTACATTTCATTTTCTTGAAATGAATGCACTCTGCACATTTGGCTCTGTAATGGAGCATGTCATTACCAATGTAGGTACTACTGTTTTTTCCCCTGTAGAGCCCACAGAGCTAGAATCTCACATGATAAGCAGCACATCCCAGTAGAGAATAGATGCAAGTGACAGATCTGCTGAATACTGCGGAATACAGCCAGTGGTCCAGTTCACCAGTTTCTCTTAGAAATCATCATTCAAAAGAGCACTTGGAACAGTATGAATTTCTGCTCCAATCTTTAAAGTGTGTGATTATGATATTTAAGTGGCGACTTATAAAATGTTCCTCTACATGATGAATTTTTAAGTAACAAAATATTTACCTGCTAATAATTTTGGTATTTGTTACAAGGACCTTGCATTCATTTTACGCTCCAAAATTAATGTATGGAGTTTTAGTCTGATACTGTCAGATATGGCACCTGCTTTGATAAGAATTGAATTTTTATTGGTTTTCACCAAAAGCCTAGTTGCTTGCATTTTTATCCTGTATTTTATTTCATATTGAAATTATTCTCTGAAGCTTAGTATAACAGTAGTATTTCCATTAATGAAACAAATAATTAGGAGAGGTGTTAGCTATGTACTAATTTTTTACTCACAAAATACTGCAAACTAATTCTTTTTTAATACAATGTTATTGTAGCTCATAAAGCAATATTAGTCTCAGATGGGTCTGTTGTGTCAGCTGCATGGGGCAGTTAGATATTAAGTGAGGAATCAAAAGGCTAATAATAACCTCCAAAGCTGTTTTGAACATTTTTGGAAGGAAACCTCTTTACCTTCATCAGAAGAGAAAGTACCTCTCTTCATCCCTACTGTATCCTGAGTTATCAAAGGATGCTTTTACAACTACCAACAGGCAGCAAAGCCAGATGCTTCAGACTTCTTTCAAATATATGTTTCTTCTTAGGTGTTAGACTAGATTGAGGCTGCTCTAGGCAGTACTCTGAGTGTTAGACTGAAGTATAGTTGTTCATTAGTGCCTGAGATGTTCTTCCTAGGATCAGTGATTGCTGTGCATGTTGAAAATAAAGCTTGATTTTAGTGAGCAATGAAAACATCAAATGAATAAGAAGGAAACATAAGAGGACTAACAAGGTCACAATAAACAAGTTGTCACATGTGAATGGAAAAAGTCACAAGGTTCTGTACAATGAAGAGGATGAAATGGGTAAAGCACAGACTGTTTAGAGTCAAACAACAGCAGAGCTTTGCAACTGAGAGACCAACAGTCTCAGCCTGCCTCAAACACTTGCACTTTGCCATCTCTGTACCATCATTCTCAGTGCTGTGAAAATTTGCTTTTCTGTAGCACCTTGAAGAATATAGGCTCTTGTCCTGAGGATTTCTGTTCCCCAGAAAATTCCAAATACTTTCAAAATACAAGGATACTTTGTATCAAGTTTCATGTGATTTTTAAAATAGAAGTTAGTATATCCTGGCAGACTTAAAAATGGAGAAGGAACAAAGGTTCTAGAATGTTTTTGAATATATTGTTCCAGATACAGTGCGGCCCAACCTGAAGAGGGATGAGCCACCTCTATGATACCTTTCCCTACCTGCCTGTCTCTAGCTCCTCAAATGATATAAACTTCCATTTTAAAAGTGGCAGACTGGGGAAAGACAAGAATTGGTATGGGTGGAAGAGAGATGAAGAGTGACTGTGCCCCATGCATGTCCTTAAGAATTGCCAATGTTTGAGGGCCCAGCCTGAGCTCTGGAATCATTCATGGATTTTTTTCAGGCTGGAAAAGACCATGTTGTTCATGTTGTTGGATTTTCTGTAGAACATTATCAAAAAATAACAATCATCCTTCAGTTTTTGCTTGACACTCATAGTTTCTGTTTAGTTTATTGAAAGTGAAGCTTCATACAGAGACTTGAAAAAGAAGGGTGATCTACCATTTCCTAGATAAATTGTTTCAATTATGTCTGGCCCTCTCTGCTAAAAAGTGCCCCTTCCACTCCTAGTTTGAATAACTGCAGTCTTGCTATTATGTTTCTTTCTGTGAGGTGAAAGGCAAAGTATTTGAAGTCCTTTCCACTGTCCAGCCTGATCTCTGTTCTGACCTGTGGACTGACATAACCCAGTATCACTGCACCACCTCCAGATACTCCTGCTGTTCCCAAAGTTATTGCTGGACAATTGCCATCTCTTGAGGGCCAGAAAATCCTCTTGCAGAACTCCAAAGCAGCTGTCAGGATATGTTTTCATTGTGTTTAAATTGTTTCTCGATAAAAGCAGCTCACTATGACTTGAAAGTTGTTCAGCCACTTAGTATTGCTAATCCTATACTGCTTGTAGGACACAACGTAGGCTGGCTTTTTGTTCAGCTCTGTTAAGATCCATCCTTTCAATATCCTTAGCTGGATATCTGTTTCAGATATATTTGTCCTCTTTCTACCCTACAATATTGAACTTCCATGAAAAGTCATTTTCCTTTGTTAGCTTAGACTTCAATTTACCTCTCCCAGAGATGACATGGTTTTCATTTATACTTTGCCTTGCTTCTTATTGGCATCTTTGTAAAGGCTCTTCCTGTCAACTGACTACAAACATACAGATAGCACTCCTCTGATTATTCTGCCTTCTTTAGGCAGCGTCAACTGAATTTCACCCTGGAGAGATTCTGGCAGATTTGTAGCTACACCAATCAAAACAACATTGCTGTGTCTTTTCTACAGCCATATGATCTCCTGTGATCCAGAGAAGAAATCTAAAAAGAACCTTCGGTCTCTCTTTGGTTTATTATATGGACAAGATCAAAGTGTTCTAAATGTTCTATATGGTTATAGACTGACATGTATTTACCATGAGGGAGATGGATTAGCCTGTTGTGCCAGTTTGCCAACTGGCCTGGATGCTGAGGGTCAAAAACAAGCTATGGCTTTCACTGCTTCAAAATTACTCCAGTGTCAGAAATCAGAGAAGCCACGTAGAGTTATTCCAGCAGAGTTCTTCCAAGTCCTGTACCTGGGACACAGCTGTTAAAATTCCAGTGGTAAGAATCCCTAGCTTGCAGTCATTATTGAAGTAATACAGTTGATTCTTCCATTCCTCCTGGCATGGGCAGACATTGCTTGCATCCTTTAGCTGTGGTGTAGTCCATGTTGAAATACACAGAGATCCAGCATCTTCTTCTGCACAAACTTTAATTCTTTAGTTGTTTTACTTGCTGTCCGTTGAACGGACATCTGTCCTGCTTTCTGCAGTATTCTTTGGACTGTGCAAGGGATAAAGGGAGTTAAGTCCATTTTGCCTGAAGGGAAGCACAGGCATCAGGGTCAAGCTGAGCTGCTCTCAGTCAGAGATCCACAGACATCTCTGAGAAGAGCTGTCTTTCACCATTTTAATTCTCAAAGTGTTTCCAAGACAAAAAGAAACAGCACTAGTGTTGCTACAGTTCTACATTGTCCAAGATGTTCCCAGCAGTAGCACCAACCATACGGCAAATAGGTCATCTTCAAGTATTGAAATGGCTTCAGCTCATGCTAAAAAATAAAGAAAACATGATTTCATCTTCTCTAATAATTAGCCTGTGAAAAAACAAATGCTTCTCTGATATAAAGCACTGAAATTAAAAATCCATAATCCTCACAACACAAAGGAACATATTCTGTTTTGGAATTAATTTGTTGCTATCTTGTTTGCCACTTTCCCCACTTAATTTTAGTTTTTTCCTACTTTTTTCATCCTTTGGCAAGTCACAAGAAAGTGCTCAAAGACATTTAGCCATTACCAGTTTAGCCATCTGACAGTAGATGTGCCCAAGAGAAATGCTCAAGAGACTGAGTTCCACTTCTCATTTAGTCTTCCCCTGCCTCTACGAGGTGTTAAGAACAGAAGTTTCAAACTTTGTTCAAAGTCAGACTGATTACGTAATATGTTTTGTGAAAACCAGCTGTAGTGAAAAAGGTCATCCTTGGAGTATTTCAGAGTCTCAGCATCTTTACACCATGCTGAACCCTGTTAAGGTAGTATGTGAAAATCCACTACCGGTCAGACCTTCAGTATACATCTCAGCTGACCTGTGCATAGGGGTGTGAGCTACCGGTACATGACACAGTCAGTAGGATGGAAGACTGATACTACACTATTTTAATGTCACCAGGACTTCAGTATAATCATCTTTCTACTTACTATCTATGGATCTTTGTTGCTTTATTTATAAGCTGTCACCCCAAATACTTTGATGTTAATGAGTCATCTCCCCTTGAGGCGTCTAGGCTGTGCCTTTCAGAGAGCGAAAATCAAACTCGTGAGTACTGACTGCTCCTGTCAGGTAGAAGGGAAGCTCTGGCTAATTGAAGGTGCAGCATCAACTGAACAAAAAAAACTCGTCTTCTATTCTCAGATTGACACCTTTAACGTGGAGCCTTGAGATTAAGGGAGAGATATATCAAGAGAAAATGGATGACAGAGTTGTTCAGCGGGGCAGAGCCTTGCATAAATTAGTGTAACTGCGGTGACACCAGCAGTGCAGTCCCAGTGTGTTTCAGGTGAGAATACAGCCCTGAGTCACTAATTAATTGCAACACTGTGCCTAAAATATTATAGACTGAGAAATATGTGACAGAGCTGATGCCTCTGACATCCTGTCCTGCATTCATTTCTTTAGAATCTATTCAGACAAAGTAGGCCAGTTTCTGTCCCCTTACTCCAGGACATTTGTCATAATTCCACTGAATCTATTTATATCACTGAAGCAACCTAATTATGATTGGGAAAAGAATACTGGCAGTTCTTAGTCACAAAAACATTCATCCTAAAATGATTATATGGAGATGGTATATATTTAGCATATCTATTTTTGGACAAGCTCTCCTAGTAAGATTGGTGGTAATTTTACAAAGGGTAAAAATGAATCAGCAGCCTCTTCCTTCGATATCTTGTGGAGCAAAAAAAACTCTCTAAAACTGAAGTGCTTTGAAAAATGCAAAACGTTGTAATTGTTGTAAATTGATATGTGCAAAGTGGAGTAATTTAAAAATCATTAGAAGTCTGCATTTTTTACGGTAAAGTACTTCAAAAAGAAATGAAGGCATAATAAAGTATATTAATATAGTTCAAGACATCTCAAATAGGTTTCAAAATTAAACATCAAAAACTGCAACTTGAAAAAATAATTAGGTGAACTCATTTCATCATAATCAGAAACTCTTCAGGTTTCAGGAATTGCAATGTATGGGTGTCAGTCATTCTCATTTACCAAGGACAAGGATGTTGACTACAGAGAGCCTGTGGCAGTGAAAATAGCCTTAAAATTTCCTCAGTACATGATGTGATGTTGTGCATTTTCTGTAGATTGCTCAGTTGCACATTGGTGCTTCCCCTTTGCTCCCTATTTTAGAAAAATCTCAATAACTTTTTAATTATACTAGAAACGTCTGCCACTGTTTTGTTCATAAGAAATTATGGACTTACTTAATTTCATCTAACTGTCCTCTTTCTGTAATTTGTGAGGAGCTTTGCCTATTACTGCTCTGCTAATTAAAAGGGTGATTGAAGTTTCTTTGCTGTACGTTGTCTAACACTGTAGAAAGACTCTTCCCTATTACTGTATATTTCATTGAAAAGAAAAAAACAATGTGTGACTAGTTTGATTTGTATCTCCTGTAGGGTTGCAAGAGTTTGCAAGAATGTATCTGGTGAGCAAGGTTTCTATTAAAACCATACTAGTTAAAGACTGGAACACTTAATATGTATCACTGCAGAATTTAAAACATGAGAAATTTAAGGCAGTGAAGAAGCACTCCAATAAAAATTAATTATCCTACATGTTTAAATCAGTCCACAAGGAACCAAAAATACCTGATGTAGTAATGTATTGATTCAAGTAATAGGATAAGTTGAGGGTATGAGATACACGAAGAGGAAATATGGAGTGTTTTTAAGCTGACTGCTGATTATTTTGCAGATGCCAAAAATAATGGCCCCTTCCTTTTTCTTCCTGAAAATTAAGATTCTTAATCTATTGCTGTCTGCTCCCCATTCAGCAATTAATGGAAATATTCCTCATTCCAGTGTAAGTGCAATTTAGTTAAGTCAGTTTTTGTAAAGCCTGGTATAATCTACAGCAAGGTGTTACTTTTTTCACAGAGTGGAATCCACAGACCCAGTTTTGGATGCTTTTATCTCAGCAACTCCTGGCTTACCCAGGAGGGAGATACCCAAATTGCTCTGGTGATGGCAAAATGGTTCTGTTTACGCTCCACTCTGGGTAGCTGACAGAGGCTTTCCTTTCTGTCTGCGTGGCATTGTGCCTCTACAGGGGGTCCATCCTGTCAGGAATGTCCCTCTCACTGTGCTTTGTGCTAGGCCAGTCCCAGGAGAGTGATCCTTCTTGGGCAGCACTGGTGCAAGGTCCTGCAGATTGCAAAACTAGTGCTCTTAACACAGAGATGCTTCATTACCTAGTACCAAAACCTGGCGAGTAAGTAGCAGGTGAGTAAACCTGGGATTTTAGTAGCAGCTCAGGTGCCAAAATGGTCCAAGGACCCTTGAATTAGGTAAGGTAAGCAAGGGGTTTAAGGGTGTATATTTGTAGTTAAATGCCTGGATCCCTCTTTTACATCTCAGCCTTACCACCGACACAGGTGTCAATCTACTGAACAGGGATTAAGAACCATGCTAAAACAACTGACAGGATATAGGATGGAAAGTTCTTTCATGAACAGTCAAGAAAATGTTAAGATGAAAATTATGACTACAGAAGACTTGCACTCCACAATAACCCTTTGTAAAAGAGTACTCTGAAGTAGAGAAGGTCTGGTAATGTTCTGCTGGTGGATGCTGCAGTGCAGGGGGAAAAGCAGCTCAGGTGAGCAACAGAACAGAAATGACATAGGAAATCTTCCACTTCTAATTTGCTAAGCCAAATCCAAAGATGAAACTCTACAAATTATCCATACCACTGTCTTTTATAGGAGAGTTCTTGTGTTAGAGTGAGCTTCTATTACCTCACAGCTGAAAAGCACAAATGGGAATTGCTAGAGCAAGGGTACAAAAGAGCACTAGAACAACTAGAGTTTTTGTCCTTCAGAGAATTTCAGAACATCTGTTGTGCAAAGTGTGCTGTATCAGTCCCTAAAAACCAGATATTTTTAATATTTTTGGTTGTTATGGTAAGTGTTGTACAAAATACCTTTAATTTCAGCATATTTTCACAGCAGAGTCTGTGAATTTTAACTTCCTCTGAAAATAGGCAATTGCTATTGGTAAAAGCCTATGAGAACTTCCCTACTTACTGCATTTCTAAGGGTTTTGGTGGTGTATATTGTTGCAAGGGTTATATCTGTAGACATATAAAGATTTCCCAGTCTCTGCCCTCCTTAAGGACATTGGCTTAAATGTTTTGACTCAAGTAATATGTTTTAAATAAAAACTAAATTTATAATAATTATCCAAGAATATTTTAACGGCAATGGGGTCAAAAACTTCATGTGTGTTGTAGCTACCGTGTACACTTGTGTATGTCACTCTTCAGTCCAGGAAGCCTTGGCTATTTCATAAACAGATTGTTAAAATAGTGTCTATCACCAATAATCCAGAATTATTTTCTGACAGAGTGCAGAGAGCTGATTGTTCACATGACACAATTGTTCACATGTCATATGCTGAATTAAAAAACGCCCTGAAGAAGGGTGGCCAGCCTGGTGGCGCCTCTGCCAGCTCTGAGGAGCTGGTACCGGGCTCCACAGAAAAAATGCAAGTCATGAGCGGCACCTTTGATTTGGCAGCACTCAGGCAGATCAGCAGCTGCCAGATGCATGCTGCTATTTCTGTTTGTGCTGCTGACACAGAGGAAGTTATGGTTTATTTACTGGGAGCTGCTTTGTGTCTGCACTCACCTGCACAGGCTCAGCTATGAGCACCAGGGACATTTCCTTCCTGCGTGTGGATGGACACAGTGTTTGTGGGCAGATGCTGAGTGCTGTGGAACTTGTGCTAATTGAGGCCACACTCCTTGGTTTTGTGCAAGAGCTTGTTATGCCTCACTGCAGAATTTGTCCAAGGAACTGTTTATTTGTGCTAAAATGGGAGGAAGCAAGGCCAGCTTCTTCATCTGCTTTTGATTTTGCCTGTGAACCTGAGATGTTACTTAGAAGCTGGTAATGACTTTTGATTTCTCACAGTAGTTTTTCCTGTAATACAGATGGATTGTTGGGAACACACAGAGCAAAGCCTTATTTTAGTTGATTCAGTGTTTCATTGAATGATAGAATGACTTGGGTTTAAAGGCACCCTCCAACTTCCCTGCTTTGAACAGGGACATCTTCCACCAGATCATGTTTCTCAGGGCCCCTTCCAACCTGGCATTGAACACTTCCATGGATGAGGCACCCACAGCTTCTGTGGACAACCTGTGTCTGTGACTCACCACCCTCAGAGTTAAGAATGTCTTCCTAATACCTAATCTTAATCTACTTTCTTTCAGTTTAAAGCCATTTCCCTGTGTCCTATCACTGCAGCCCTTTTCCACCATTCTTCTCCCTCTTCCTTGCTCCCTTCAGGTACTGGAAGGCCGCAGTTAGGTCACCCTGAAGCTTCTCCAGGCTTAACAGATTTCTTTCTGTCCGTGTAGACTGGCTCTTCACTGAAAAAAATAAGATAAAAATCACATCATTTTAAAAATATTCAGTCCCAGGGCATAGATGTACATCCTGCAAATCATTATCCCCTTTCCTTCTGAGTACCAGCTCTGTGTGTGATTTGGGCAACAATGGCATCTCTGTCGCTTGTGGGCTGCCATTGCTATTACAGGGATGAAACTGAATAGATTTTCATGTAATACATTCATAAGTGTATGCCAATGCCCACCTTTTCAGCATTTTGAGCTTTTTCAAAATAGGATAAGTAAAATATATGTTCATTACTGAAGTCAGCAAGTACATCCAACATTCAAAGCTCAGACCAGCACAATTTTTGTGAGGGGACCCACATTCAAAGGTCATCCTGTAAGCCAGTGAATTAAAGATGGTGCCTACTTGTTGGAAATAATACTTAAATAAATCATTATTTCTTTATTGGGTATCAATAATCAAACTGAAATCAAAATGAAAATATTTATATTCTGATCAGAGCCTGAATCAGTGTTAACAATAGTTGTTCTGTGTACCATAGAAAATTTAGTGCTTATACAGACATATCCTGATCCCCTCAGACAATCTGGTGAACTTTTGCTGCAAATAAGTGTCTCAAAATCTTTATTTTCTTTTGATGATGTATTCGTTCAGGCTGTACCTGTGAGACAGCTATATTGAATGAACCTCCTGAGCCATCTCTTTGCCTATTTCCCTTTTCCCCACAAAGCCACGGTTGTTCTTCAGGTTTCTCATCGTTATCACAGGCCTCATGCCTTCCCTGATTCTTGTGGTCTGTCACTTGCTCAACAGGTTTTCCATTTTTCCTGCACAACTGGCTTTTCAGTCCAAGGAACTGTGAATTGCATTTTCCCCTCAGTGAATGAGCACAAAGGCATTGCTTTCATCTCTCTCATTATGGCTCATGACAGATTGTTCTGGACTGCTTTCATACCACTCTCCTGATCAAACAAATTACCGAACAAGGTAGACATTGCACAGCACTTCCTTTTGTTGTTCTTGGGGTGTTGCAGAGTATTTCAGAGCTTGTTAGTCAAAGTCTCCATTGATGACTGACTCTCACTGCTTTGCTACAAGTACGACTTGAAATGAAACAGTGAAGACAAATTATAAAACAGGACCAAATTTGACAAGGAAACTCCACATTTACTTGGACAACAGTGTTTTAAAAATGTCCTGGTCAGATTTCTGTGTGCTTTTCCTTGCCCTTGTGTCAGTTTAATCTTCCTTGCTATTAGGTTACACTTTTCTACTCATTTATTTTAAATGTTGCCCACGCTGGCCTTGTCCAACCTGCCAACCTGTATCATCTCAAGAAAGAGACAAGTTCTGCAGCTGAAGTCTCTTATGTGGCAAGCCCAGCATAGTTGTATTCTCCTTTGCCCCAGTGCTATGGCTGGGTACGTAGAGATGTTCCCAGTGCCAAATGAGGAATCCTTTTTGGTGGTATCAATTTTCAGTGCTTTGGCTGCCTGAAATGGAATATCTGTTAGTATGTTTACCATTACCAGTCCAGCTTCTTCGGGCTGTATTGATTAAATTTTTGTACTGTAAAAATACCATTTTGAACCACAGTGAAATCGATATAGTGTGAGGTTTTTTTATATACATAAATTGGATTTGGATCAGGACGAAAATCTTCATCAGATGAAAAATAAAACTGGGTGAAAAAAGTGTGATAAAAGATCTCAGAAGGGGAAAAAGTTGCTCTGTCATTTCCCCAGCCTCTGTTGTATTTGCCCTCTAGACCTTTCTGTCTGTCCACTGATTACTTTTCTACACAAATACATTTTGTATGCAAGCAAATTGAGGCTTCCAGTTTCAAAAAGATACTTGTAAATAGATGTAGCATTATCAGAAACTACCTTACAGGGCCTTTTAAGTGCAATTGCATTCATACATTTTGTGATGCACAGTAGTGCTAATGGCAACCTTCCTACTGGAGGCCAGAAGAGTTATTTATAGAGTACCTAATGAATCAAGAATAAGTTCAATGAGATGATGGTAGGATTATTTCCAGAAAGCAATTAAAACCACCACTGTATGGATAGTGAAACATTCTGAGTAACAAACAGTGAGGATACGGCATTTTAGTTCCAGTGGGTTTATTTTATATGTTGTGACGTGTGGTAAGAAGATAAGAAAGGTAGTTAGGTAACTGCAAGGCAAGACACCAGAAAGTTTTCTACTTAGAACTTAGAGTAGGAAGGTTTAAAGTGAAGTAGTGTTTGGGGAATGAAGAAGTTTTGGGTAAGTTTTGCCTTTGGTAGATATAGTTGATCATTGTGCAATTGTGTTTGAATTATCCCAAATAATAGTCAGGGCTGTGTGAAGTTTGGATCCCCCACATTTATTTTCTGAAGTTACTGGCTATTCCGTAGTTCTTTTCTACAACTCTGGTGTATCTGAGGAAGACCCAACCTTCTGAAGTGCCTTTGCCTCCTGGCAGAACAGCTCCTGAGATAATACTTAGCAAAACTTACAGTGCCTGGGCCAGATTTCAGCTGTGCTGTTTTTTTTAAAACACTAATGAGACCAAACAAAAGTTTATTTTCTGGAATCACTAATCTATTTCATGACAAAACCCAGAGATCTACTGAAGAGAAAATTGAAACAGGTTATCAGTCATGTAATCATGCAGGAAAGGGGGTACTTAATATGAATTCAAGTATTAGAAAACATCAAGAAAACACATTAAAAAAATGGTATTTAAGGGGGCTAAGGCATGTCCATGTTTGCGTGATTCATGGAAAACTGTAAATAGTTGGAGTATGTTATGAGCCTCTCTAACATCACTCAGAGACAGAAATGAGGGCAGATGAAATTTAGAGTTGGACTTGTTTTCTCCTTAAGATTTTTTCCAAATAATTCTTCTTTGGTTTAACATAGCTTTATATGCATGCTACAGTCTTGCTTCGTGACATTGTCAGAAAAGATAAATATCAATAGCTGAATAAATTTAAGCATTCTAGTCTGATAGCAGACTGTAATAGAAAAGTATTTCAGACAAATGTTTCAGTTCAGGTGAGATGAATCTCACTCTTTGAGTCTTTTGTTGGGATGGGGCCACCCTGTCCCACTTTGGGCAAGGACAGAATCTTTGGAAATGACTATGAAAATTATTTTATAAAGATATATGATAATAAATTCAATGCAATAGTTTTGCAGAAAGAGTTGCTTTGAATTTATTCACCCAACTATAGCACATTGTTCTGGTATTGTGAGGTGACCTTTAATATATTTCAGTGTCAGATATTAGTATGCAATGCATGAAGAGAAGGATAAGGAATGTTGCATCAAGAGAAATTTAGATTGAAAGCATATTTGTCTGTGAAGATGGTCTGATAGTGGTATGAATTGCCTGTCATAGTACAGTCCTGTTCTCTGTTGCTGGGAGCTTTTCAGAGATGCCAGGTATGATTTAACTTGAAACAATAATAGATGATCCTGTGAAGTCCTCTGCAGGTCTGTTCTTTATAAATTTATGTTAAAATAGATTAGTCATTTGGAGATGATCTATCATATTGATTTATTTCTGATTGTACTAAATTTCATATTAAGTTCTGTGGCAAGTTCCCATCACATGTTCCTCAGTGGTGCAGAGGATAGGGAAGAGACGGACAGTGCAGCATTGCTGCCTCTCCACAAAGGAACCTGATTTCAGTTTTCCAAAGGAAACATGCTCACAAAACCTGGCAGCTGAAAAGAGAAGGACTCTTCAGCATTAATGTTTTGAAGAAATTTGCAAATCCTTTTGATTTGCATCTCAAGGTTGAAGAGCAGGTGGCACTGGACACTGGTATAACAGATGTAGAACTGCTGTGTTGCCCCTAAAACTGCTGTGTTGCCCTTGACTCATCATAGATCACAGTATGGCATGGGTTAGATGGGATCTTAAAGATCTTCCAGTTCCAACTCCCTGCCATGGGCAAAGACATCTTCTGCAAGACCAGGATGCTCCAAGCCCCATCCAACCTGGCCTTGAACACTTCCAAGGATGGTTTCTTGGCATAGCTGTGGTTGACTAAGAATGTAAAAAATTACACACCTAACTAACATACTGTGACACTGCTGGAAAAGCCAAGATCAGATGCAGTTAACATCCAGATTGCCAAGGAAGCTTTTGTAAATTGGTAAATAAGATAAGCTGTACTGTAAAAATATCTTCTTCTCTATACTATGTATAACTTGATGTCTGCATGAAACTTTTACAGTTTACATGCACTCCGCCGTGACATTCTTTAAGGGGAGCAAATTTCCATTAGATTTTACAGAAAAAAAAAAAGCTCAAGTGCTTTTGAAACTCCTAAAACTTTACATTTTTGAACTTTTTTGTGGTGTAAAAAATTATATTAATAAAGTCAGTTGCTGAAAATGAAAGCTGAGAGAGAATTGTCTCCAGGACACAGCAGGAAGGTAATTTAAAAAGCTCAGGAACATTGTTGAAATTATCACGCAAACTTATTAAATGCAATGTATATTTAAATTGAAAAAACTTCTTTATTAGGTCTAGATAGGTGATTTTTTTGCTGCCTCTGGCAGTTAAGGTTATTGGGTGAGAGTCAGGGTAGATTAATTTCTAATCTTTATGGAAAGCCACATATTAAAAAATGGATAGCAAAATTATTAATATAATACTGAAAGTTTAGACTATCTGTAGAACAAGACTCACGACCATAAACAAAAGTAGAATGAGTGTTTCATAGTATTTGGCCACTTTTGTTTACATATAGTTTTGTATTCTTAGCCTGATTTTCTAGGAGTTATTTCTGACACATGTTGAATTAACATTAAAGTCTTCCCTTATCATTACAAATTATAAAATATTTAGCTTTAATTTTCCTTTTCATAACACATAAGTAGGAACTTATTATAAAACACATTTGAAAGAACTCATTGTTGACTTAGGTGATTAAAATGAAGAGTGTGGAGTGAAATTTTAATGCTTTTTAGATTAGCTCAGGAGTAATCAACTATTTGTCTCCTTCTCAAGAATATGTACAAATAATGGTTCACAGCTCACATTTGCCTTTTTCCAAGAAATTAATGAGCATTCAGATTTAAGGACATGTCAGTAAAAATTCTAGACAGAATTGAACATTTTTTAAGTCTCTTCTACATTAATTATTGTGAGTCTAAGGACTCAGAATTTTATATTTGATGCAAACTGTGTTTGATGAAAGTCTGAGGGAAGCTGTTGGGGTCGATTGAGGCCAGCCTCCGGCACTCTGCCAGCACGATGCTCACAGTGACTCTGCATGGCTGGGCTCTCTTCAAGAACAAAATTAACTTTCCAGGCCTACATTTAGAGAACCTTGTTTGGATTTCAAAGTGTACAGGTACAAAAACTGACACAGGGCCATGAATTACTGTCAATTCGGGTGACTCGGTTTCCTGGGATCCCTGAAAATTCACATATACTGAGGAGTGGGTCTCAGCCACAGCCCAGCCTGCAGCCCAGCTTGCTGCACAAGGTCTGCCCAGAGCTCAGGCAGGCAGGTGTATATCCCACTAAACTGTGACACAGAGGACTGGCAGGGAAGAGGTGGGTTTATGTAAGCCTACAAGCCTAAACAGCAACATGGTCAAGGAATTGTGAGCATACCACTGTACATTTTAAGAATGAGTGGCAATTAATGGAACAGCACAAGTAAAGGCTTGTGATGTAATATCCCTGAGTCAACTAATCCAAATTGTACCTGTTGTTACCTGCCTCCCTTGTTACCTTACGTAAATCATCTCTTCGCTCTTGTCTTTTGCAGTCAGATGATGGCACAGCTTATGGCTCCTCAGCAGGACAGTCTCTGTCCAGGCTGGGGTTTGCATCATTGCCTGTATTGCTGCTTTGATCTCTCCTTGGGCTGATTTAGCTCAGCTAGCTGTCAGGTATTAACCCAAGAAAATAAACTGAATAATTATCTGACAGTTCCATGATCTGAATCATCTCACCAGTTTCACATGCTAGGCAGAGATCACAGAGCCAGGAGATGGATGAAGAGGAGTGGAATAGCTGTTTCAATCAGAGAAGACATTTTTGGCTGTCTAAACTGCTGCACTGACCCACAGCTCAAAGGCCTTCTGCACTGTGCTGGCTCTGCTGCATTTTGTGGTGCTTCTATGTCCTGTAGGACCAACTGCTTTGGAAGGAGGAAGATGTTCCAGTGAACTGAACAGTTGCACCATATCTGACTTGCTGTCCGACTTCACTTCTGTGTGAATTTTTACCACATCATCTTTATTTATTTACCTAGTTAAAATTGCTGTATAATTTCCCATTGCAGTTGGTCCCTGGGCACTCACTGGAGTATCTAAATTTGTCCAGTCTCTGGGAGAAATCCTCAATACAAACACAAATGCTAATGCAGCTCCCTGCTACACAGAGATTTCTGGGTTTGTTTATCTGCAGGAGGAGTTAAGAAATAGTTTTGCATTTAAAAACAGGACAACCTGTACTGATAATTCTTTTTTTTTGATCTTAGTTGTTTGAATTAGCTGTGGATTAAAGCTGCATGTTCTACCACAGCATTAATAGGATGACGTTAGGCTTGATTTCCCTTGCTTTACATGAGAAGTCTGTGGAGAATCTTGGATTTGCTTGGCAGAAGAATACATTATCATGATAAACAGCATTCCTGAAGCCTTATGAAATCACCAAAAAGAATGTAAGTCTAAGGGTTGCCTCAGTGACAACAAAGTGTGAATTGGCTGAACTTCAGGTCAGCTAGGGTGGCTGAGGAAAGTGTTTGGTCCAGACTAAGTGACTTCATTTCTTTACATCTCGTGCTTACAAAATTTGGTTTGGTTTTCATTAAAGGACATTTAGACTTTTTATTTTGGGGGAAAAACTCGTTTTTAGAAGGAAATGCAAGAACTAGGTAAGTTAATTTCAAGTATGATCTTATGCTGGAAAATAGAACAGAAAAAAAGAAGTCTTATGAGTGAAGACTATATGGACTGACCTAGGATATTTTTTCATAAGACAGGTAATGTAGTATCTCCACTTCATTAAAGATTAAGAACTTAAGTTGTGTTTAAACATTTTATTCAGTGTGTAGGGAAAACAGTGGAAAAACTTTCTAACATTTTAAGGTCTGTTTAATTTTTTTGTTTTAAAAGGGGAACGTGTGTAAGATGTCCCTGTGGTACGAATATGCCTACATTGCCTTCAGCTCCATGCTGTTATTTCTTTTGCTTGGAAGATGAGTTTGTCATGATTAGATTCTGTGGGCTAGACAGACATGAGATGCAGCCATGCATGCCATGTGTGGGAATATGTTCAAGGTTTTCCACAGCTGGTTCTTTGGTCTGTTTACAGATGGAGAAGTGGCAGGATCTGCTAGCACTGCTGACAGGGTCAGAAGCTCTATGGATGGCTTTGTTTCCTCACTTCAATCATTGCACTTCAGTATTTCAATGCCTACAAATTTCCCTGAAGGTCTGAAGTCAGATGAACTAAGCCAGGCCCACAACTGCAAAAATCAGTGTAGTAGAATGTCAGTCCAGGGGGTCAAAAAGACCATCAGTTCCACTTACCTCAGAATATTGTAAACTACAAAATATTTCTTAATATCCTCTTAACAATCTTTGCCACTTGAAGTAAATTATCAAAAGCTGATAATAATGAGCTAGACAGAAATCAGGGAAGTTCAAACACATCCCTCCAGCAGCCTAAATTCTTGAAAGTATTTGCTAGATTTAATTCTCAGGAGTAGGCCAATGCCCAAGCTGGAAAGGTTCAAATAAAACCAGTGATCCGCTGCCAGTCTTCTTGGGGGTGATGCTTTTGTGACCTGGTGGGATCAATTTTCTTCCTAAACAAAGGAGCAAGTATTTGGACATCTTCAGTACCAATGGAATAAGAAAGCAAGTCCTCCTACAGTCCTCCAAGCAATCTCCCAGGCTTCCAAGGAAAAAACAAGTAACAAAACAAAAGAGCCAAGACAAATTATGCAGCAAGGGGGAAGAAATGCTTTCCAGTACCTGCAGGCAGGCAGTCCAAGGCATGAAGCAGTAGATTAGTATATGATCAGCAGGCAGCAATCAAGACTTTCTAAGGAATAATGCCCCAGACTCAGCACAGTTTTTCATTTGAATATAACAGAGCAGTCTCTTTCCTTATCTTACATATTGCTTTTCAGGAATATTATAGAATCATATCATCAGATAATTATTTTTATCTTGTACTCCAGTATAACACAACTCCCTGTCCAAGTAGTAAAGTTAGTTATTTTTTATATAGCTGATTTTGACTTCCTAAGGACAGTACTCTGCAGTTGCTTTTACTGGATTTTGTGTGATATTCTATACCATGCCTTCTGCTTCTGAATTTGAGTTGGACAATGCTCTTGCAGTTTGTCACTCACCCATCCCTTTGATTGTGCACTGTTCTGTCACCCTGGCTATTAACAAAAATAGAGGCTAAGTTCTCACTCAAGACAGAGCTCAGCGAGTCTTTGATGTCACTGTGCTGTTCAAGTTCTGTGCTGCTTTTTTCTTTTGTTAAAATGATTGGAAGATAAGATTTCAATTTAAACTTTAAAAACTTTTCTTGGTATGTAAGTGACAACATTTGTCACTACAAATGCTTTTAAGAATGTTTATATACAATAGTTCCAAGATCTAAATGATCTTTGTTTAAAATCTGTCAGGGGAAAAATCCTGCCACAACTAAATATGTAGCACTGACATTTGAAATCAGAGCAGAGTGTTCGGCGTATACTTCAAGTGCTATCAGCTGCTTTCCGAGAGCAAGGAGACATTTCTGTAGCAGGTTAATTGTGGGATAACAAGCAAATGCTATGTCTTTACAATAATTATTTTAAATAAATTCGAGCTATGTGGAACCTTTCTATAATGAAACCATTCTTTTCACAGAACAACTTTAGTATACGTGGAAGTAGAATTGGTGATGTATTGAAACAATTCACTTCATGATCAGGGCTGTTCTACAGTTCCTAGGTAGAGAAATTCTTCCAAGGGCAGTGAAGGAGGTATTACTTGAAACAGCTTTCCTGGTTTCTTAGTAGGTCATGACCTTCTCATGAAGGTGAGGAAGGAAAAAAAAGAAGTCTGAATCCTCAAAAGCCATTTTAGAACTAGGGGGATCTGAATGGCCTGTAGGTCATGTATTGTTGCACACTACTGTCAGAGTGAGGTGCTTGCCTCAGTCTCTTACTCCCTTTCTGGTGGCTCTCTGTACTGCAAGTGAAGACCATTTTGTCATCACTACAATCATTTGAATATGTAAAAGATTGGTTTGCCTATATGTATTTTATGTGCCACTCTGTCCAGCTCAAAATATTTGAGTTTGTAAGAGTTTCTAGAATTGAGTCTCAGAAGAATTAGTCAAAAGATTTGGACTTTTTAATGACGTTGTTTGTCTGGTTCAGACCTATTGCTCTAACCTCTGCAAAGCCATCATTTGCAGTCCCCACCGCAAACAAATAAATGATCTGACAAGTAACTGCTAAAGAAGGAGGCAGCCAGATTGCTTAAGGTCTGTACTGAATGATAAAATCCCATGTTTGATCCAGCTGATGAATGATATTTATACAGAAGTGAATTAGTCTTTGTTTCGGTTTAGAAGACAGGTGTCTGATAGGGAGGGCAGGAGCCTCCCTTGGAATGAAAAAATGTAGACCCCTTCCTCCAAATTACTGTAATTTTGAAATCAAGGGGCTCTCAGGCAGAGATCTGGGGTTAGGAATAACAGTTCTTTACTAGTATGTATAACAAGGCAAACAAACGACAATAACTACAGCATTAGCAACAAAACAGAACCAGGGACCCCATGACAGCTTTCTCGGCTGAGATGGGAAGGGATGGAGGAGAGGCTTTGCTTCACAAACCCCCTCGGGCAGTCAGTCCCGGTGCTCCTGCAGGGCTCTGAGGAACACCCAGCTGGAACAGCAGGGATGAGCTGAGATCCTGGGCCGGTGGCTGAGGTGGATCAGCAGCTCCGCGGCGGTGCCTGGCACTACCACACGTCCCGGCAGGACAGGGGGTGTGGGAGCCCGCAGACGAAGAAGGAAGAAGGGGGAGAAGCAGCAGCAGCAGCTCTGTCTGGGTGATGGCGAATTCCCTTCTCCAAAAGGCAACAGCTCCGAGAGAGTGTCTTGCTCTCAAGCCCAAGAAGCCACCCAGCCCCCAGCTGCTCCTGCCCTTCCCCTCCCCTGCCCCTCTTCCCTCCTGGGCCCAGACAAACTTTGTGTTTCTCAAGCATCCAACAAGTACCATCAATCAGGTGTCCCCACAACTAATGGGTAAAAATTCCATAGGTGAGAAGGAACAAAAGGAAGAACACCCAGCCAAACCCCAACAGTCTTGATGCAAATTCATACACATGGTGTACTTTTGTTTTTCTGTGCAGAGCTGTGTACCCTGGACTGTGGCAGCCATGGGGTCTGCTCCAGAGGGATATGCCAGTGTGAAGAGGGCTGGGTGGGTCCCACCTGCGAAGAACGGACCTGCCATTCCCACTGTGCCGAGCACGGGCAGTGCAAGGACGGGAAGTGTGAGTGCAGCCCCGGATGGGAAGGGGACCACTGCACCATTGGTAAGGGGGTTTTGTATCTCAAGAAACAAAATACATAAAATCTTAATCCAGTCCTACGCAGATCGCCATCATTCTGATCATCTGTTCTGATTGAAATCTGTTTGGGAAAACAGAGACTCAGAATCCAGACAGGTGTAAAAAAGGTGCCTCTGCACGCTGTCCCACAAAATAGTAACTTGGCACAGCTTTCTGTATAGAGGAAATAACATTAATTAATTAAAAAAAAAAAAAACACAGAAAAGAAAGCTCAGTCCTAACATAGCTTTGGGATGTGTTCATGTGTGAATTTTGTAGTCAGGAAGGAAAAAAAAATGTTTAAAAAATAGAAGGTGTGAGGAGACAAAGCTATTATTTACCTTATGTAATTGTTGCATTAAATCTCTTGCCTTTCTGTCTGAGGATTTATATATTTTGCTTACTGCTAATGGTATTTTTCCTAGAGCTGACTTCTAACAATATTCCTAATGAGGTAAAGCTTTCAGATCTTTTTAGAAGTCAAGATAATTCATTCCCTGGCTCTAGAATTCACTAAATCAGATTTGCTAAACCAAGAATTAGGGTTGTGATGGAGGAACAGCCTAATTTTCTGAAGATTTTTTAGAGCAAATCCACAGAAGGACCAAAACACTTAAAAAGACAAAAAGACCTTCTGTTTGCATTGTAGACAGTACCAGGTGTGGCCCCAGCACACTTGTCATCAAATGGAGGACGGTCACAAACACAGTGTTCTGGTCACAGCAGCAGAAATAGATCTGCCTGCAGGAAGAGGGAGACATTTTATATCTAATCCCCAGGTGTCAAGCCATAAGCAAATATACATTTGGTTTCATGTGGTACAGAAGTTTGACCCATCTCAGTTTTGTTCTTTTCTTTTTTAAGCTCACTACTTAGATGCTGTTCAAGGTAAGTTTTTCATATCAGCATTCCAAAAAAAAATAATAAAAATATACAAAAGTATTGGAAATGGAATATTTTCTGTTACTCATTTTGTTCAAGTTTCTGTTCTGCTAGGTTCCCAGAATAGATGACATATTTGTTTATGGAGGTATATATAGATATATATGCACACACAGAGACAGAGATTTACAGCAGAAACTGCAGTTTTTAATAAGTAATGTGCTCAACTCATTTGCAAAGTTGTAGCAATGTAAGCATGTTTTACAGGGCCATCTGATGTGCTGTGTTAGGCAAATCCATTATTTGCTCTTGTTTACCATCCAAAGTAATGCCAGAGCTGAGCACTTGCTAAAAAGCTTGTCTTGATACTGTCTCCCATGAGAAGTAAAAAAAATACTCTTTTGTCATTTATGCTTGAAGTAAGTTTTGCTAGAGAAGTACTCTTGCTTTCTAAAGCTGTCTGTGCCAGATGTGATCTAGTTCTCTTCAAATCATTTGATACAAGAGTTAAATTTGATGTTGCTTTGTGTCTGGTGCTGTTCGTTTGATTCCCGTGCCTTGCCACAGGTCCTGCTCATTCATGTCAGTGCAAGAACCTTCCCCCAGTGGGACAGCAGTCCCTCTGCCCTGAGCAGAGCAGTGATGCACAGCCCTTTCCAAAAGTGCTGCTCACTGAAATACCAATCTCACCATTACTTCAGAAAGAGCTCAGTGCTTATTTTCTGTTTCTTACTTTATTTCTTTGGAATTAGATAATAATAAAAGCACATAAGCATTCATTTTATTGCATTTATAGACTTTGAGGGTAACCATACACAGTAGCAAAATATAATCATGTACAGAAATCAATTAACTCAGCAGAGTATTTGAAAGTGGAAAGACACTAACATTACCCAAAAGAGCTCTCACATTTCCCTTTCCCCCAATTCGCTGAAGGAGGCTTTTTTGGTTTTTGCCAAGTTCATGTTTTGGAGTAGCATCTCCTATAACTCAGTGTGAGATAAGGGTGCCACCCCTCTCCAGTTTTTCAGAGCAAGAGAGTCAGACTCTCTGATCCCTCTGTTTTGCAGATGTGATTGATGAAGTGTGCCTAGGGTGAGAGGAGGGAGATTGTGTGTCTCATGTAAAGTTACCAGAAAATGTGCTGCATGTGGGGCTGTGAATCGCAGCCTGACAGACCAGGCTCTCCAACTGGCTCCTCCAAAGTCCATTTGGAGCATCTTGGGGCTGGCAGGCACTGATTCTTCTTTGCTCATCAAAAAAACCCTCTCTCTGATAATGCCTGTGTGTTGATGATCAGTATCAGGTGCTCAGGAGCTTTCAGACTCTGTATATGGTCGCAAAAAGTAAGGAGCCACCTTAGATTTGATGGTGCTCTCTCTGTTAAACTTACTGCCAAGCTTTATCCATTGTCCTTTGGCTCTGTGTGTGACAAATGTCTGAGCTGGCACTGCACTATGCAAGCAGATGGACATGAGTGTACATCCAAGAGACCATTCCTCTCTCACTCTTACAGGCAAGAAATCTTGATGTGAATTTCCAAGTTACTATTGATTCAGAGCTTGCAAGTATATAATCAAGAGGATGCTACAGTCCTTGGTCCAGTTTTGATCTAGAATCAGCGCCACCAAAGGGCATGTGTTGGTTCTGTTGGAATCAGCTATAAGGGAAGAAAGTGGAACAGGAAGGCAATGCTCCCTCAACTGCCTTCTGTGGAAAGTGTGTGCTGTAGCATAAATCAAATTGGCTTTTTCTCAGTCAGATGAGTATTTATGAACAGAATAAAAAGGTCATTTCCACTCCCTGCAATATGTAGGATTATGTCCACAGATGCCAGTTTGTCATTTAGACAATATTTTCCATGTGTATCTTTGATATAAGTTTTGATTATGTGTGTGATATTGTTAGTGAACAACAGGTTATATTTCAATAGAGAAAGAGATGGACATGACTTTAGAACTTTATAGCATGACTTTGCTCACTTTTTTCCTATGCACAAAATATTAAACACTAAAAAAAATCCTCATTCCTCACTGAGAAACTACTTTTGGGCAAGCAAAGGGAAGGACCAAGTTGGGGATTTTTCCATATTCAGCCAGAAATGTAAGTGGCTTCCAAGCTGTGATCGTTTAAAGGCAGCTAGTATAGTACTAGAAGTAGGAATGTTAATGAATAATTGCAACTGCAAAATAAGAGGAAATATCCCTTCATGAAAGCTTTTTTTTTTTTTTCCACCTTCTATTTTAGATGGTTGCCCAGGTCTCTGTTATGGAAATGGGAGGTGCACTCTTGATCAGAATGGGTGGCACTGTGTTTGTCAAGTGGGCTGGAGTGGCTCGGGATGTAACGTTGTCATGGAAATGGTGTGTGCAGATAACCTGGACAATGATGGAGGTATGATACATAATTCATGTGTCTCTGTTTATCTCTCACATCCTTGACTGTCATTTAAATCCACAGTTTTGGTGTGTGCTTTCCTTTTTATCACAAAATGTCAATGTTTGTCAGTTTGCTCAAGACAGTTGTTCCACTGACTTCATCTGAAGCAGCAGTGAGGGAACAGACCCTTGTGCTGGATGCTACTGAAGGCAGAAAGTATCTGTGGCCATATCTACAATCCCAGTACTTATTTTTTTCTCATAAAAAACAAAACACAACAAAAGTGTAATAAGTAATTTCTTGTATCTCCTTTCCACTCTTCCTCATGATTCTGTCAGTCTTCGAGAAAAAAACAGCCAAGAAATACCCAAATGAAAAAAACCTCTGTGCCTGTCAAAATGCATCCAATTAGTCTTCTATTATTATTAATTTAGTACATTTGCAAGCATAAAGTGCACATTTGCAGTTGCTTTTAAAATTAGTCTCTCTCTTAATATTTCTACTGAGACACAGCACAGTTCTTGCAATTATCTGGACCTACTTTTGAAGGACTGTTGAGGAAACTAGTATAGAAATTGGGCAGAAGAGATTTTGGAAAGTACCATAAACAGAGCCCTGTACTGAAATAATCATTTGCTCCTTTCTGTCAGTTGAACAAGGGCATTTGGCACTAGGTGCTCCCACCTCAGTCCTGTATGATCTTGATTTCGTTCTAAGGTTGCATTAGTTTTAGGTTTGCTGGGTAAAACACTGTTCTTTCATACATAGGTCTCTGCTTCCTTTCCAATAGCTTGTTCTAATATATGAGTTCATTTTTTTTTTAAGAAAAAACATCCAGCTCTATTTCAAACTTGCCATTGGGAGAGAAGTCACAATATTCCTGACTGGTTGCTCTCAGAATTAATTATTTTTCCTCTCTATTTTAGGAATACTCATTTACTGAACAGTCAAGGACTATTGCTTTTCTCTCCTTCACCTACGACCAGCTTTTACTGTTTGCTTGTACCATCCTCAGAGCTGTGCAGCTTTCTTATTCAGAGAATGGATTCAAGGCTGGGTTGGATGAGGCTTTGAGAAACCTGGTCTAGTGCAAGATGTCCCTCTGCCACCTCACAGCAGAGGTTTGGAACAAAGTGATCTTTAAGGTCCCTTCCAACCCATGCAGTTCTATGCTTTATGATCAGCCCCAAATATGGTTAAATTTTTTTCCTTAGATTTTATACTGAGATGTATTAAAATACATATTGTCTTATTGTGTCACACCTAAAGACCGTATCAGTGTCCTGGATGAGATTTTATACTTGACTGTAGGGGCAAACCTTGCTATGATGATTGTCTGTTTTCTTCTAGATCATTGATAAATTAAAGTTGATGTAGGTCCAAGAACTGAGGTCACTGTGGGACCTCAATAGAAACATTCTGACTCAGTGATGATTCCTCATTTACAGATATATTTTGAGACCTTCTGATTTTATATCCTGTGGGCTCTAAGACCCTGCTGTCCTTTGGCAAAGGCTTCCTCATTTTTGAACCTTATTCAAAATCACCTTATTCCTCTCATATCCTTCCTTTTCCTCCTTATTTCCAAGAGGTCCAAGAATCCTGTCTCTGCCCACTGTCTGTGCTCTCCTGCACTAGTGTGTGTCCCTGTCACACAAGGTCCCACAGCTGGCATCCCTGCCCCCCTGTGCTCTCCCATCTGTCGCTGCTCTCCCCCGCTGTCCAAGCCACTGACTCACCCGCCTGCTCTCTTAAATCTGCCCACTAAAACCCTGTTTAGTCTGTAATGTATGGAAAGCATTTTCTGATACACTCTGTGAACTGGCTCTGTATAAACTGCCCTGTACTGTGATTTTGGGTGCTTTATATGCTGCAATAACAGCAAGTTATTGGAAGAGTTGGCACTTTTAACTCTAAATCTCCTTGAATTTGTCAGTTTAAAGCAGACACTTCACATCATTTCACTGCAGGTTTTAAAAGCAATTTTCTTTTCCCTTTTTAATGGCAACATAACATGGACTAGGACAGCTCTGTTGACATTAAAATTAGAGATATGTGCAGAGAGGAATATTTAATTAATCTGACTACTCCAGATGGGCTAAATGTAATTAAGTTTTCTTCACAATCAATTTCATATAAGAAAAGAAAATTATATCTACATATTACAACCACTTCTCTTTATATATATATATGAAGTTCATAGGACCTGATTTGGAGTAACACAAGTATTAGATGAATATGAAATCAGAAGCTGTGTGTTTCAGAGTTTGTATACCAACACAACAGGAAAAGCAGGAATTGGGAAGGAGGTGTGACATTAACTCTTAAGGCCTGTTTGCTGGGATGTTGAGCCTTAGACTATGAGACTGTTATGGTGGGATAGCAAGTTTCCATCCATCAAGCTACACAGCTGGAGTAGGTCCATCAGGATGGAAGTTATTAGCATTTTCACCGGCAGCTGAGGTGAGTTAAGAGGTTGCACTCAGGTAGTTAAAAGAAACACAGCTGACAGGTAGTAACTTCTTAAAGCCTTAGGATGTGATCATAGTCAGTGACACATAGCCCCAGATAATTTAGTGCCCTTGTATAGGCTAAATCATGGAATTCTCACCTAGCAAAGGGCTTAATCATTCCAGTTGTGTGTAAATTAAACATTTATGTATCAGTCCTATTGTGCTTCAAGTTCATTAGGAGGTGGTCACCACCAAAGAACAAAGCTGAAGTAAAGTTGAGCAATTATAATTTCAAACAAACTCTAATTTTAGGACATAAACAAAGGGACACCTTTGTGTAGTTTTACATTATTTTTTCAATTAATTTGTTACATGGTACTTTCAGGGATGGAAAAAAAATGAGATTTTTATCATTTAAAACTACATTCCTACACAATAGGAAAAAACACAGGTTAGTCCCAACCATAAGGATTGAATAATGTAATTTAATTGGCATGAGGAAGTGTTAGTGTTGTTGTTTGCCCTGTATTAAGAGCACAGAAGCTTTGAGAGGGGGAAAGTCTTGCATTAATTTTTTAAGGACTGATCTAATCATATAAAGTAAAGGCATAAGCATATTCACAGGCATCCTGGTACTGCAGCCACTGAAGCACCAAGATCCCTTCAGTGCAGTTACTGCTGGTGGTAAGATAAAGCACATGTGGAACAATTCTTGGGGGCAGGGAAAGTACAATTTCTTTTAGAGCCCCATTAGGATTCTCTGTACTTGTTCCCTGGCTCTACCATAACTGCCTTTCTATTCCAGCTCATAACTCTCTGTTAGCTTTTTCCTGCTCGCAGACTTAAGGGCATGTTTACCTGTTCAAATATCACTACAAATATCAGTGAAAAGGTCTTAGCATTATAACAGATGCACGATGGCATGGTTTGCACTTGCTCTTATGGAGTGCTTCTGGAGTCTGTTAGCAGTGTGATGTCCATTAAAAAATGCCAAGGACTCCAACAAGTGTCCTTTGCAGTGGGGCCTTTCCCTCACTGTGATTTCCCTTTCCCTCAGGGTAATTCCCCATTCCTTACTCTCCTTTAACTGTCACAACTGAAATGATTTTGGTTTATAAAATGGCAATTCAGCTCATGGGAGCAGGTCATTTCCTCTTGTTCTGCTGCTAATTTAATCTCATTGGAAGCTCCAGTAGCTCCAGAGCTCTAGAAAGCTCTGCTGAGCTCTTTGCAGGCAAAGTGCCTGTGTCTTGGGGCAGGGGGCAGAGCACACTGCTGAGGTGTGGGGACACACAGGGTGCTCATGGGTCACACCCCACTCAATTGTAGCCAAGATTAAATTTTCCTGGTTTTTGGACAGCTGCTGCACAAGCAGGTCTTTGTCTCAAGCTGAAAGTTGCAGCCTGTCGATCCTATTAGTTACTTTGATACAGATCTCTCTTTTAAATTTGCCTGCATCTCCTTTTATGGTTTTTCTTTCATGAATCAATCTTGTCTGGTTTTTTTTAAGGAAAATGCTGTTTGCTACTTTGAATTCTTTTCCAAATATGCCTTCAGTCACTTTAGACAGTTATTGTACCTTTCTCCAAGCTTTTCCAAGCACAGGGAAATATATGAGTCAGCATAGCCTTGGTTTGATAACCAGTCCTGCTAAAATATTGATGTATTTCTGACCTGTCCATTGGCATTTTAATAACCTATCCATCACAGAGATATTGAGTCCATATATAAGTAATATGCTATTATTACCCTATATAAATAATACTGATGGGGCATGGTTTTCATTGTTGCTGAACAGCGAGGACTCTCTAGGGATACCTAGTTTCTGAAAACCCTGATATATTCATATTGTCCAGAGTATGGAAGGCCAAACACTACTGGTACTCACTGGGTAAAACACTTGCAAGCCTTTCCATAGGTACACTGATGGGTTTCCTTATATAAACACCAGTGTTCCCAGTTAACAGTCTCAGTGTCTGCTGCATATTATGTATTATGAATAAAATTTGGGCACTTTGAATTAATGCATAAAAATAAGCTTTAGAGACTCTTTGACAGTTGCTGCTGCTGCTGCTTAGTCTCTTCTGAAGTTACTCTTTGATTCTGTTTGCTTGGATTCCTGGCAACACTAATTAGACTGAACTGAGCCTGTGGTGAATAAAGTCAGCATAGGCAATATTTAAGGAGACACTTAAATCTCATTTTTTTACTTTCTGTGAAAACATTCTGGACATAGATCTCACAGCTCCATCTCTGGTTTGCACTCACTGGGATCAGTGTAGGCAGAGCAGGAGTGCAGTGACACACACACACACCCCTCTGGGTTGCTCTGCAGCAGTGAAAATGAAAGTCTTTGGTACTTACAGAATTATAGAATATCCTGAGCTGAACAGGACCCACAAGATTCATCAAAGTGCAACTCCTGACCCTACACAGGACAGCCCCAAAATTTACTCTGTGTATCTGAGCGTGTTATCCAAACACTTTTGAACTGTCAGGTTTCGTGCTGTGACAGCTTTCCAGGAGAGCCTGTTTCAGTGCCCAACCACACTCCTCTGGGTGAAGAACATTTTCCTAATATCCAACCTAAACCTCCCCTGACACAGCTTCATGGTGTTCCCCTAGTCCTGTCACTGGTCACCAGAGAGGAGAGATCAGTGCCTGTCCCTCTGCAGGTGTAGAACACCACAATTGTCATAGTGGAGTTCTGAGAGCTCTCTTTCCTGGTTTGGCAAGTTGAGCATGGAGGAATAAATCAGGACAGGTACGATGGAGTGGCCAAAGATAGATTTTAATGTTCACAGAGACCACATGGCCCGAGGGGCTGCCTCCAAATACCTGGGGGCATGGTTAACCTACCATTACATAGGGATATCTCAGGACAGATGTCCAATCGCCACCGCAGGACAGGGGTTTTTACCTTGTAAGTCTAAGGTAGGATGACTCCATCAGCATCCCCCCAGCACCCTGCATCCCAAGGCCTCAGGTCCACTCCCTTCGCATCAGGAACCCAGTCCAGGGTATCATCCATCCCAGCTAATTTGATTCCCACACACAGTGAGGTCTTCTTCAGTCTCCCCTAGGCTGAACAAGCCAAGTGATCTCTGATGTTCCTCTTAGGGCTTCACCTAGAGACCTTTCACTATCTTCATAGCTCTGCTTTGGAAATTTTCTAATAGCTTTTTATCTTTCTTATAATACATCATGGTGCCCAAAACTAAGCACAACATACTGGTTAGACATTATATTTTCATGTCATTGAGCAAGTACATCATTAGGATGCATTTGTGAGCATGTCTGCATACATGTTCATGCACCATATCAGCATTTACACCACTTCTAGTATTCCTGACATTACCACAAAACTTCAAATCTATTAACCAGGTAGTTAACTTCAGTACATCTTCTGCATGTGTGAAAAAAGATTGAGAAGTTGAGAGCTCTATTCATTTAATGAATTTTTAAGCAGAAGAATAGCAATTTTAGTTATGTTTTCCTCATCAGAACTTAGTGGTAATGGATAGTTTGTTAAAATATCTAATATCAGCAATATGGGAGGTACATAATAAAGTTAATAAAGTGTCTCAGTGGTTTAATAGAAAAGAAGCTGCTGTGTAAGTTGTTGTGTGCTTCACTGGTGAGGTGGGAAGCCACCACTGCTGGTGTGAACCACTTTGTTCTTTGTTCCCTTACCAGTGTCCCCATACAGTGCCTCTTTACTGTCCTTGGGTGCTCCTGAAATTGTATTGAGACTATTTGTACCAATTGTGAATCCATTTTCAGGAACATGAGTTACTGTAGTATTCCCATATTTGTACTCATGAGTTGCAGGTACTACAGAGGTGGATGAGAAGAAATTGCTGGGATTTGAAAAGTAGGTGACAGAGGTGTTTGTATCAGGCACAAAATATATGACTTGTTCAATGTTCTTTAACTTAGAGCTGACAAAATGCTTTTTTAGTTTCTAACTGTTTATTTTAATGAGGCCTTAACACAAGTATTCTGCAGAACATGGGAGGCTCTAATACAAGAAATATGAAATACACACGTTGTGGAGCATTTTCCCAGACATAGAAAGTAGAGAGATATATATTGCTGGAAAGTAGCCAGTGGGTAGGACCACTGCCAATTTTTCTGGCTGCTAAAGGTGATCATCCCTGTAGAAAAGAGATTGATGCCCAATGTGTACATCAGGAAATGTGCTGTACCAAGAACAACATGAGCCTTCTATGACTGCAGCAGAAGCATAGCTGAGGAAGTAATTTCACAACACTTGTGATGTTCTGTTATATGGAATAAGGTGTGTGTGTATATATATATATATTTATCTATCTATCAATGTATAAGCAAGAAAATATATTTTGTTTGATCAAAAACCTTGTGTGATTCCATTGACACATGCTCCTGACCCATAAATATTAATAGCATTCCTCATAGAAAGCTTCCTGAAAAAAATCTATTCCCCAGCACAGGAATGGGAAAATATTGTTCTAATTCTGTGATCTATTGCAATGCAGATAGGAGTGCTGTGACTGAAAACAGAGCAACTTGTTTTGACATGCTCTACCTTCTCTTTGAGGTTGTTTAAATTATTGAAGAATACTATGAAGTGCTTTCTATCCTGAAGTCAATCTTTGTGATTCTATTTTAGCAGTAATATTAAACATATTTTAATTTTCTAATTCACTTTCAAAACAAAAATCCCATTTCATCATTATCCTTGCATACAAAGGTACCTGGAAGATGGGTAGCCATAATCTCAGAATCATCAAAATGTAAATCACTTTATTATATAATCTGCAGTGTACTGTGAATGTGCCTGTCTTTCATATAAAATAAATCTAAAAATGCTAATAACAAACCAAAACCATTTACACATCTGTAATACATTTTAGTCTGCACCTACGCTGTGATGCACTTTGGGGTAACTGACAGTAAAAACTTCAGTGTACAGGATCCCCTGCTGTATGAATTACAGTGTTTGCTGTTTGTAGTAGTTTGTTCATGCTCCTGACTGTTGTCTCCTGAGATTTAAAAGAAGCCCTGCTGATATACTAACACAGTGAACTTTTTAATAGTTGGTTCCTGATATGAAAATTTAACTAAAATTGTGACCATTGGTTGAGAACTGGCTAATATATTTGTAGCATTTTCGAGTGAATGAATTTGACAATAGAGTTTATAAACAATATTTATTTGGTATTTTTTTGTGGGCTATTCTCCTGGGTTAAAAATCTCATTTCAAATAGGATTGGCTTCTTGAAAATTTTATCCTCACATGCACTTACCAACAAGATTTTCATTATCACAACCTGCCTCCGTATGTGGCTTGTGATGCTGTACCAGCTTGGCATACCTGGTTCATTTTGATTGATATCATGCCAAATTATAGGAGTTTTCTTTCAAGGACTTAGATTTGGATTTTCTTCCTTTTATTTCTTTTAAATTGTTTAATTTGAAGTCAATGTCTTGAATGAGCCTAAAGTGGAACAAAGATTATATTTTGGCTTAATAGTTCCCTGTTTGCCTGGAAACGGGTGTTTCATTATTTTACTTCTTCACAAAATGAGAAAAATATTCTTCAGTTCTATGCAAGTCAGTTTCTCTTCTAAATTTTGTATGACTTTTTGGAGAAAAGCTGGAAGTTTCATTATTCAGACAGTTGTAGTTAATTATTCTTAAATACACACGGCAGTCTGAGCCAAATACATGGTGTTGAGTCCACAGAGAAGGTGGTGCTTCTGCACCTTCTGCCTCACTGCTCATGAAGCATCTTCTCTGAGCCTAACATGTGTCTTCTCTTTCATTCTGCATGGCTGTGAAGGGAGATTGAAATAAATTCCTATCTGATCAATCAAAATATTTTTTAAAAAATACACCATGAGAAAGACAAACCATGAATTCTAGGTCTGTGACCAAGAACACTTCTCCTTTGCATTAATGCTGCTATTTTGGGTAGTAGTTTCTTTCTCTGATGCCTTTGTAGCCTTTGTTGACTGTAAGCTGTTCCTGCTGAATCCAGCACTTCACATTTGTGGTGCTGTTAGGATATACACCAGTCTCAAAATGACTTCTTCAGATGTGCTTCTGAGACTTCACACCTCCTAATGGGAAACCCACCCTGTTGTAGCCCTGGGAGGCTGAAGAGGCAAATTAAACCAGGTGCAAGTAATTCAAACCAAAATAACTCCACTAGCAGAACCTGCAAGAGTTTATAGGGCAGTCATGTTGCTGACAAGTAAGCTGCAAAGAAAAGAGGAAAATTGAGTCTGACTGGAAGATAGAAAATGGCTAGCCCCTTCCTTGGTTTATTTTTGTGTAGAGCCTTAATGCAGTGTGTTGGTCACCAGGTGTGTAAGATCTTGACTGAAGCAGAGGAAAATGAGAACTCTATTAGAAAAAGCAAAATAGTTAAGTGCTATTTTTGTAGCTATTTCTTTCCTAGGCAGATTTTAATATTCTGATATTTCTATGACCTTTCACTTTTATTTCTTACATAAATGAGAGAATCAGGTCAGCTCAGTTCCCACATCTAATGGCTTGTTGACAAGGAAGAAAATTCATCAGAATTGCTAGTGTGGAATAAATTACTCCAAAATAGCTTCCTCATGGATATGGATCCTCTTATTCTGAAATAAGTGTTTCTTTTTTCTGATTGGCACATAATCTGCTAGACCAATGTTTTTCAAGTTTCTCACGTAGACACCACTCTCAAATGGTGAGCTTGTAGAAATTGGTATCTTCCAGAAAATCCTTTGACTCCTTGAACAACACTTGTCATTGCCATAACCCTTCCACTGGCAGAGCCCAGCCCTAAATGGCCTTACCATATCAGAGCCATCTGCAGGCACCACCAGTATAAACCACAGCAAGAAATTTCAATGTCTTTAGGACATTTTCAAATCTATTAGAATTGTTTAATGTTTATAGTCTTGGATGATCTGCTGAAAAGCATCTGTCACTTGATGCTTTTCAGTTCACTTATTAAGAATATAGAAAGTTTCGTTCCTTGTACAAAAAACAGATTAAATTTTTTTTCCCCCCTTGCAGTTTGAAGAATTCTCTTTGAGTTTCAATGCAAAACCTTCTTTTTTTTTTCCCCTTTTTTTTTTTTTTTTTTTTGGATCAGAACACACTGAAAACTACTCTGGTTCGTGTTGTGAACTCCTCCATCTGCTTCCCGTGTGCTTTTGTTTAGACTGGAAGCTCTTTATTGTTTTATCTTGCAGATATCCTAGCAGATTTCAGTTGCTTCCTAGGCTTTCCTGAATATAAAGTGACTGCTGCATGCAAAGTCAATAAACTCCATATTGCCCTATGAAATTCTTCTTCCACTGCTGGAAAATGCCTGTTGTCTCCAGGATTTGGGAATGTGGAAAGAGCTTAAAGCACACAGTGACCTGTAGCCATGCCAGCTCTGCTGGAGCTGAGGGTCCTAGATTATTGTTGCTAGCTATCTACAGTTGCCCTTGGCTCATTTTCACAAAAAACTAGCCTGCTCTATCTGATTTCCCAGCTGCAGAGGATACATTTGTTAATGTTTTTTGCTTAACCAAGCAATTATCTTGCTTAAGGTCAGGCAGGGATTTTCAGATGCCAGGAAAGCCCATTTCATTATATGTGTTTGTTCTGTAGAAGGGCTTTTGCTTTCTTTTCAAAGTGAATGTTTTATGCTGCTGTTTATTGAGTATTCACACAGAGCTCTGTTGAGAGAACAGTAGGTTTGGTAAGGATTGGTCTCACACCCATTAAAGTCAATGACAAAATTCCAGGAGCTTCCCTGCTGGCACAGTTTGCCTGGAGGAGGTGCAGTTTGATAGACTTCAAGGTGTTTGTATGAACAGAACATGCAAAGTCAAAACTTGAAGTGAAAATATCTGACAGTATGTTGATCCTATAGCATTCCTGTTTTAACACAAAGGAGATCCATACAGTGATATGATGACTCTGCATTTATTCAGACCAACCATGCTAGAAATACAAAGAGGTGTCTTTATTGAAAGATAAAACACCTTTAGTTGCTTTAAATGCAAGAAACACAGCTGCTAAGTCATAAAGTGGATGTTGAAGAAGATTGTTGGATATTTTACTATCTCCTATTAAATCTGTTTCTGATTGAGTATGTAATTTAGGCAATTTGGACATCTAAGCTGCTGATAGAAGCAATTAAATGCCAATAGCCCAATTTTAAGTTTTATTTAGGTTCCTGATTTAGATGTACTTCAGTTCTTCAATTTTTATCATAAGCTTTAGATATTTAAGTAACTTAATTTTACCCACAAATGTTGCTGCAAGTTTGTCCATGAAAAAATGTCGATTTCTGGAAAAAATCTATTATTTCTTCTATTTTTCATACTGGAAAATGGACAGAGGAGGTACAGCTTTATTTTCACTTTCCAAATTTTCTGTTGTGGTACAAACGTCTATAGAGAAGACTGTAACTGTCTGGTCACTGGAATAGAGCCTGAATCAAAGTGTATATTCATGTATCAACTGCAGGAGTGCAGTTGTGATTATGTGCTTTCTGAATCATTCTGGTTTTGCAATCAGTAAATGAAAAGTAAATATCCTAAACCACTTGTAAAACTATTGTAGGGCTTAAAACAGAAGTCAGACAACTATAACAAGTACATTTTTTTTACTGCTGCAGTGGGGACACTTAGGAGAGTTGGATAAATTTCAGACCTCGTTACTGGGGACTGATTAGTGAGTGTATGTCCACCTGGGGTGACCAGGCAATGCTGACAAGAAAGGGCTGTTAGAGGGAGCAGCTGCACAGTGTGGATCACATTGCACTGACAAGTGAAGTGTAATCACTTTCCTCTGTGTGTTCTGCAGGGAAGACTGTCCTGCTCTTCCCTATTCACTTAATTTGTAGGTTCTGTTTTCATATTGAATGAAGATTTGGTGAGGTGATACAGTGACACAATGACTGAGACAAATACCCCTCCTGGACTAAGCATGTGCATTAATGCTTTATTGAATTTGACTGTGTCATAATCAGCATGTCTTCACATTGATTACATCCCTCCTGTGCTCTCTAATAATAATTGTGGTACTTTATTCTCAGAACCTCTCAATTTCCTGAAGATTCCATTCTTTCCATTTTAGATGGCTTGACAGACTGTGTAGACCCTGACTGTTGTCAGCAAAGCAATTGTTACTCAAGTCCTCTCTGCCAGGGTTCGCCTGATCCCCTTGACCTTATTCAGCACAGTCAGCCACCTTTCTCTCAGCATCCTCCAAGGCTTTTTTATGATCGAATCAGATTCCTTATTGGGAAGGAAAGCACTCATGTAATCCCAGGAGATGTCTCCTTTGAGAGCAGGTGAGTCTTCTTTTAAATGAAAGACTTTTCTGAATACTGAGAACTGCAATTGAATTATTTAACCATGGAAAAATGGGGATACCTAAGCATTCTTCACCAGTGTTCATAAAATACTTAAGAGGATAGAAAACTTTAAAGTCCCAACAGCTGAGGATCTTGCTTATCAGATTGTTGTTGCTACCTGTCTGATTGGTGGAAGTGTCCCAGCAACAAACTCTGCCGTTCCTAATAACAAGACTGACTGTCGTGGAAGGTAAGTTGTCTCATACTTGTAAAAACAGCAGGGGAATTCAGCCCTTCACACTGTACTTACATAATGGCAGGATGCAGGACAAGTTGGGTTCACATCTGCTGTCTTCAGTCACCTTTCTGCCCAGTACAATTTGATTGGTATTTACAGTGTAATGAATTTAATATGTACCACTTAATTTATTCATGCATTTAAAAACTTCCTTGGTTTTGCTACACTTTGATAAAGAAGTGTGGAGTTTACTGTTTTGTGCTGCAGGTTATCATGCAGAGAGTAGAGTGATCCCCAAGTGTTTCTGAGATTGGCTTTGCCCTTTAACAGGAAGGAACTGTGCAGTAGAAAAAGGGCATTTACTTGCTCAGAAAACCTGGTAACACATATTTTCTTGAATATTCCTCTATTTGGAATAGAGGGACACGTAAGTTTTTATGCTGCAGTTCACTTGGGAAGCTATAACTTACATGCTGACAAAGAGATCCACAAATCATCCACATCACCTATTACCTTGTCAACTAGGCCTATGCATTAAATAAACCATGTTCCAGTAACAAGCACATAAGAATTTTTTATTTTCACAGTACATAACACTTAGATTACAACCTCAACACAATCCTGCACACAAATTCAGTGCACTTTTTTTTTCAGCATTAATTTTTAATAAAGTAAATTTGTAAACAACCACTATTGATCTGAAATACAACACTTAATCACTATTAATAATGTAACAGGATGTTATAAATATGTAGAACAATTGGCCATGAAGATGAATTCTGTGAGAAGCACCCACCTGCCACTGGTGGGTCTCTTGGAGTGTTGCACTTATGAATGAGGTCAGTCTTCTTGGGGCAGGGTCCTTGGCTGGCTCTGTGTGCAGTTTAAACCATAATTCACCACTGAAAAATTTTCCTCATTAAAATGCCTCACAGTGAGGAGTATCCAGAGAGGAGGTGAATGCTCAAGTTGCCTGTACAGTGTTCTGTGGCACTGCAAATGTTAGCAGCCAGATTGCACATAATCCCATCAATGTGCTTTTATAGATATAAGAAATTGATCTTTTAAAGCTATCATTGATGGGATTTAACTTGGATTTAAAAGCTTTTTCTGAGTATTTCGTTTCTTTACCCTGATACCTGCCATGCCTTTGAAGACTAAAGAGCAGCAAAGTTCTGTGTGTGAGCAGCAGCCCAACCTCCCCATGGCTTCCAACTTCTTGCCACTGAGGAGTAGGACTTTACTGGCACTGGTGTATCACTAACACCCCATATATCATTTCCTCACATTGTAGACAAATTCATAGTTAGTTTGGTGAGAAAATCATTGGGATTCAGATGAGGGTGGCTGCATCTTTAGAGTCAGGGCAGTGCCTGGAGACTCATGCCATGTCTCCAGGGGTTTGTCAAAAGTAATCTACAATGTACTGGGCAGCCCAAAGGGTTCCTCAGTCCACACTTTGCTTCATTCTCGAGTCTTCCAGGCTGTTGAAATATTGTTCATCCATAAGTCAAATGTTATTAAAAACTGCCAGAATTTCACTCAAGGATGAGAGATAAGCAGGGTCTCTGAAAGAGGCAATAGATGAACTGTGCTGCCTCTGACATCGCCAATCTGACTGTCATCTTGTGTTGGTTCTTCTCCTGGGAATTAAGATTACTGAAAAAAATACAGAAAGACAACTGCTGCTACAGTAAAAAACATCAGAAATCTGTGATCCAGCCTATCTGCTAAAGACCAAAGAATGCTTGGGGATTTTTAATCTCCTTTGGGCTGTTGCTGAAAAGGTTGTGTCTAGGCAGGTGATATTAACTCATGGCTGCCTGCAATGCTGCTGATTCTATAGCATTGGTGGTTAAAAATGAAATGTCGGAAGGATTGGATGTAATAGTGGCATGCATTTATTTCAGAGCACTGGCTTCCACTCCCACTGGTGCTCCAATTTTGCAAAGCCCTATTTGCCTCTTTTTTTTTTTAATTTCCCCTTACAAGATATCTCAGACCATTAGGAGGATTAAGGAAGAGACATCTATCCAATGTTTTCAGTCTTCTGATTCAAATGACATTGTGCAGTGTTTTACTATACCACAGGTCAGTGGAATCCTAGTTTGGGTGATGTTTGCATGAGTCTCACTGGAGACAAAATGATGTTGATTATATCTTGGAAAGCTATCAAAAATGAAGATTATCTCTGTCCTTCATACTGGAACTATTTGGTCTCTGCCATATCCTGGAATTTTCCAAATAATCTGACATAGTAAAACTAGTTGTTCTGACAGCTGCTGAGACATCTATCCCTCTGCATTTGCATCATGGACTTTAGCTTAGGTCTAATATTTAAACATTTGGCTTATACAGTACCGTCAGGATGTTGCATGAGCCATTGTTAAATACCACACCAAAAATATTGTTAAGGGGCTACATGTTTGCAAAAAATTTTACTTTTTGTTATGTCAAAATTATGTCATATGCACTGGGTTTTTACAAACTCCCACTTAAATTGTGACATGGTGAAAGGCAGATTAGAGACATTCTGGATAAATGGAAATGTGCTTGCTTACATCAGGCATGGTTTTAACCTACTATGTGTAGCAGGGTATAGCAGGTTATTATGATTTTGTCAACTTCTGTTCTCAGTAAAGTTTTTAGCTTGTTTCTTTGCTGAGGTTTTTTTGTAATGCATGCTGCTGGCAAGCTATTTGGCTCACTGCAAATTGCCCACGAAAGGGTCCACTGTATGGTACTGAATTAATTACCCTTCAAATGTTGCTTACAGCAACGTTGTCAGCAGGAAGAAATGAATGTACCTCACTAGCCTTCAGCTTAATTTCTCTCATTGAAGATTTTAATCAGAAATGTAATACAGTAAATGACATCTTCTGGTAATGTGACACTTGCAAATTCACAAGCTGCTTGACAGAGTTCCATATCTGAGCCTAATGTCTCAGCCTGAGGTGCATATTGGAAACTTAACATGCAAAACAAAAGCAAAAAAATAGCAGGTAGGTAGCAGAAGAGCAAGGCAGAATGGTGGTAAATAATAAAATGCTTTACAAGTACTGAAAGAATACATCAAAAGTTTAAACTTCTGTTCATATTTTAAATTAGAGATGTCAAACAAACTTCCTGACAGCAGAGATCTGAGATCCACAGAGTAGTGAGTTCCTCAGTTACTTGTGGAATGACCCATGAAGCATTGACAGAGGAGTCCTACTTATTTTAGGCCACCTGCAACCCGTGGGAATCTCAGCTTTCTTTCAAAAAGCCAACTGCTCCCTCTGGAGTTGCAGATTTAGTACAGCTTGCCAGGGGAATGAGAACATTTTTAATGCATTTGAAAACACTAGGGCATCTTATCAGGCCATGTTCCTGCCCAGCTTCACCAAATTAGAGAAGACATTTTTGCACTTACTTTCAAGTCAAAACAACTTGGAAAGCCTTAGGTCTGAAGTTATGCAATCATCACAAATAGGTGGCAGTTGGACAGATAGTACAAGTTATCCCCCATGAGAAAGCAAAACAGGGTAGTCACGAGAGTGTGGAATAAATCTTAGAGGCAGAAAGTACAGTGCATTGAGGAGACATCATGATCTTTAGAGGTTTTTTTGCTCAAATGAAGAGAAGCAGTGAGTGGTAGCAAGGCCTCCAGCTCATCTGGGAGAGGATGAATGTGGAAGCACAGAAGCGTGAAGTGGCTGTTGGCTGTGAAGGGACATCACTGCAGGGAACATGCTCTAAAAGCTCTGGTAAGGGAAGGAATTAAGTGAGGTGTTCTCTAAGCAGCAGAGCTGCAGAGAACCTGTGTCCAGCATGCCTGAGGACATGGGGTGTGCTCTGTGAGCTGCCAGGGCATTGGGAAACAAGGGAGAGCTGGCTGCAAGCTGGGGCTCTTAGTTACCTACTGAGCCTTGGAGACTTGTGCTGGTCATAAAGTAACTCAAAAATGTTTTCATAGCTGCAGTAAATGCCAGAATTAAAGCTAATTCTGATCAAATCTTAGTCAAAGATTTAGGAGGTTCTGGTTACTCAAAAAGAGGCCAGAGAAGACTCTTCAACTTAGAGCAGCTGATAAAGAGACATTAAATAGTGGGGACAAATGTAGGAACACAGAGGCAGGCTTAGGACATTTAAAATCTAAGAGATTACAAAGACAATTCAGTACAGATAAATACAGATTAATGAGGTTTTTGTGTATTTATCACATACCGTAATGGCTTGTAAAATATGAAGACTAAAAAAGGACAATGTTGAAAGATAAGTTTCTTAAAATTATTTATAAATAATATGAATTAAAGAGAATTAATAAAGGAAAGGCCATGGATGAAATAATGGAGATTTTGATGAGCTGTTATCATACAAATTTGTGTGCTTGAAAAAATATGAGGACAGAGTAGTGTCAGAAGACAAGTCTGTGTGTAATGAACAGGAGTGCAAGAACAATGCACTGAATAATGGTTACTCCCAGGAGTTTCACACTCACACCAGTGTGTTGTAAATATGTGGAGTGCACTAATAAAGGTGTTAAAGAAAATGCACATCTGTTGATGTTAGAAGTATGGGAAAATAATAGAAACAAGTATTTTCTACTCTAACAAATCAAAGAGTAGTTGGACCTGACTGTTCTGTTGAGTGAGTCTTGTGAGTCTGTTGAGACAAACAGGAACTCAATTGCCTTCAGTGGAGCAGCAGATTTTGGGCCACAAATAGGGCCACAACCAATTACTTCATGGACAAAACAAAACAGGTGATAAATCAGAACTCTTGTTTTGCACACTGGCAATAATACAGCATCTCCCGTTCCTCTAGGATTTATCAGCATCTTTCCGTGGCCTAGGAGCATGGAATTCCTATTAGCAATTATGGTGAATGGTGTACTCACAAAAAGGTTAATTTGCATTTTCTCAAGTCATAGTCAGATGGGTTTGATGATATCATGGTGATAAATTAGTGCCCTGTTAGTGGCTTGGGAGAATGGGATCTTAAGAGGCATGTCAAAATTTTAAGAAATTTATATTCTCCAATTTCTGCATATGATTTCATTGGATCATGGTCAATTAATCTGTCTAGGGATATTTTTAATTCAATTTAATTCACATTTAATTCATATGTAGACTCCTAAATAACCTTTGTCTGAGGAGCTATTCAGTTTTTTTATTTACATCACTTATTGACTGTGAGTAGATGTGTCTGTTGAGGTTTGCCACAAATTTTCAAATTGAGAAAGAAACATAACAATGTCTAAATTTATGCTTGTCATTTATATTGAGTAATTAATGCCAGTTCACTTTATAAGTGTTCTATTGGTTTTGACCCTAAATGTCTTAATGTTACCAAAGACTTCTGCATACACTGTTCATTTCATTACCTCAAACTGCAGTTCCAGGAAACAGATGCAGTAGTATCATGAGCTTCCAAGCCCTGTGTTGGTTCAGCCAGTGCAGGTATATTGATGTGGTGTAGCTGTCAGCCTGGGGCAAAAATACTGGGAGGACTTTCAGTGGAATGTAGCTGTGTAAACCCTTGGAAAATCCCTCTAGGTCCTAATCTACACCATAAGGATTTTTTACATCTTACTCCTCATCCTTAGGGGACCCGATTCCTTTGTGTTTCATTATTCATATAGATAAAAGGCTAAAGCTAAGAAAAAGAGTCATTTCTTCACTATTTCTGTGACTAAGGTGTAAGCAATGGCCTGAAAGGACAACAGTGGAGGTTCAAATTGGACAGTAAGAAGAACTTGCCATGAGCAGAGCACTCATACAGAGGCACTGGAATGGGTTACTTGGTGAGCTTATAGAGTTAGACAAGCATCTGTCTGGACTGATGTAGGCATAGTTGATCTAACCCGAGGCAAAGGAATGCACAAGATAAAGTCTTGTAGTCTTTCCTTTCAGCTCTCATTTTCTATGATTCCGTGATCCTGTTAGCCTCCGATTAGACGCACTTAGTAATGAGTTCACTTTCCTGTCCATTGACTTTGATGTGTTCTGCTGTGCAGACATGTTCCAACTTCTTCACTGGAATGTGAGGATAAACTGGAAAGTGGGTGCAAGTACAATGCATCCCAGAGGGAATTTAGAAGGGCATCACATGTGGTGGGGGATTGAGAAAAATGTATGTTACACTTGATTAGGCACCCTGTGAATTTACCTATATAATTTTGAAGTTCGGTGGAGCCCGTGTGTCTCACTGCTGCCTTATCACATTAGTTCAGCTTTTTTCTAATAGACAACTATGTCCTATACCTAGCAGCAGAGAATGTGGTTTCTTTCTCTCACAAGCCATCACTCCCTAGAGCTGCAGCAAGCTAAATCCCACTATCAGTGAAACCTTTGCAGTATCATTCAGTGGTAGAACAAACAGTACCCTAGAATATGTCAGGAAATGCGAATATATTCTCCCTATACCAACGGTTTATGGGAGAGTCTGTGTGGTGTTCTTTTTCAAATCAATCTTTTGCACCTGTATGACTTCTCTTCCAAAAGTCAGTAGTCACTCTCATACCAGAGTGGTTCTGTCTGTCTGGGACCAAAGCACAGCCCAGTTTCTGAAATCAATGCCCTTCTTACCTTCCTTATGTTTGTAACATGTCATCTACTCTGCTTGTTACAGGCGGGCATGTGTCATCCGAGGCCAGGTTGTGGCAATCGATGGAACACCTTTGGTTGGAGTGAACGTCAGTTTCCTGCACCACAATGAGTATGGATACACCATCAGTCGACAGGATGGAAGGTCAGGCTTTCATATATGATCCTCCACTGGTTTAGGTTTATGTAGTTATGGCCATCTGCCAACTTCTGTTCATGTACAAAATTTTCGTAGACATCACAGTTCACAGTGTGGCTTGAGGATGACATCTGGCCTTCTGGTCTGGGAGCACAGTTAATTGGAGCTCTCTGTAGCAAAAAGACAAAAAAAAAAGAAAGAGAAGAAATAAACCCGAACTGCAACAAAATTACAGTGACATTCAAACTCCTGGAGTCAAAATGTGCCAGGTCTGCTGTAACACTACCTTCTTGACTTTGGAATATTATCACAAGTCAGGTTTTCCAGGAAATACCTTCCCGCATTTTTTTGTTGTTGTTAAGTGTGAATCATCCACCCACTTTATTGAGGTGTCAATGAAGTGAAATCTTTTAGCTGACCATCTGAGACACACAAGGAAAACTGGGAACAAGAGTCTTTTCAAAGACAAATGGTTAAATTGCTGTTCCATAACCAGCCCTGGCTTCCTCTTCTTCACCAGCCTTGCAGGTCTGAGTTCATTTCTCAATGACAGGTGAGATTTCAATATATTCTATATTGCGCTCCAGGGTTGACCCTCCATTTGCAATAGGGTCATGACTTGCTCCTGAACTTCAATTAAGCTGTTAAGAGCAGTTTGAGACTTCATCTTCCTTGGATGGATTGTGAATTACAGAAATCTGAAGCTGTCTTCCAGCAGGGAAAAAGGGGTGCAATTTGTCACTGTTTCCACAACTATGTTTTTTGTTTGGCTTTGCCAATTTATAAAAGTAAAGAGTGTGCATATTTATTTCACCTTAGTTTATTGACTTTCAAATCACACTACTGAAAGTTAGTAATTATCATTTCCTCCTTACGCTAGCCTGGATAAAGTTGTTGCATTAAAATATGCTACCTGTATTTTGCTGTGAATGTAATCGGTGTCATTTGGGAAATGTGATGAGATATGCATAATTAAGTCTGACTTCTTATCACAGTTTGTTACCATCAAAAACCTCCATAATAGATGCACTCAGTAATAAAGAGAGTGAAGTAGCTATTTACATATTACCTTGTGTTGCCTGACTGTGGATGTCAGAAATTCTGAAATTGAGACTGTACATCATGCCTTCTATGTCCCACTGTTCTGCAGCCCAGATGTGCCAAAGGTTCTTTGCAGTAGCTCCCAGAGGATCATCCTACTTGTGTTCAAGAGCTGACTCAGTTCTCAGTGCAATTAATCACCATCTTTCCCAAAAATTTCCTATCCTCTACAGGGAAGTCATATGCTCAGTGTACTTACTCAACCTTTTCCTCCTGGTGCTTTTAGAAAAAGGGAAAAGGTTATGTTAATAGAGCTAAGGCCTAACAGGCTTTAAGCCTTTTTATTCTGCATGCTCTTCATGCATAGATGATGAGTGGCATCCTTTTTCTGGGATAGGAATTTTTTTCATATAAACCAAAGCAACTGGGTTCACACTTTTATTAGTATTAATGCTAGTTGATAGAGGGGAGAGAGGCCCAGTAACAGAGAAATTCTGTGCCTTGGTGTTGATGCATACAGGGAGAAAGCACACAGAGGTAAAGCTTCTTTGTGGATACCAATGTGATGCAAAGACTATATGCTTGAATGATTTCCATACTAAATTAAAAGCTGTAATAACAAACATAAAGTTTTTGTTTGTGATGCATTGGAAGATGTGGTAATGTGATGAAAAAAACAAAAATAAACAAAACAGTTTGTTTTCTCTTTTCCAGTTTTGACCTTGTGGCTGTTGGAGGAATCTCTGTCACTCTAGTTTTTGACAGATCTCCTTTTATATCTGAAAAAAGAACACTTTGGTTACCTTGGAATAGATTTATCATTGTAGACAAAGTTGTAATGCAAAGAACAGAGTTGGATACACCATCTTGTGACATCAGTAGTTTTATCAGTCCAAATCCAATTGTACTTCCTTCCCCACTGACAGCATTTGGAGGTTCCTGTCCTGAAAGAGGAACTGTTATTCCAGAATTACAGGTAATGAAAACACTTTTAAATTAACAGTTTGTTCTAGTTGCAAAACCAGGTTTAGACAATCTTCAAAGATAGTGAGTAAATAACTGCTGTAATGTCATTCACTTGGCAGAATAACACCAAGGCATGTCTATTTAGTACTGTTTAACAAGATTCTGTTGTCTTTATTCTTTCCTTACTTTTTAATATTTAAAGGTGCTTTATTTCTTACCTTCAAGTAGAAGGAAGTGGGGAATGCCAACATGAATTATTATTGAAACTGTGATTTGTTGATAATGATGCACAAAACCATTTTTAGCTACAGATGAACAGTACAACTTCCCAAGCATCAGTGTGAGACATGATGCTTTGAGCATTACTAGGGGTGTTTCATCCATTCAAAGCTTTATGTCCGATTCCTGGGTTTTATTACTTCCTTTCCACAGTAGAGCAATTTCAACATGATCTTTAGGACTTGTTTTTTAATTTAAATTGGTTTTTTTTCTCCCTGAAGTGTTTGAAGTAATTTCTAATTAATCTTGTAATTAACTGTTGTTTTACTTGGGACTTAAAAGAGGTTGTGAGAGTCGAACACACAACAAAACACAGCTTGGGTCATATCAATGCCCTTAATTTTTAGTATGTTGTTTGATAAGTTAGATTTTAAAGAATAAGACCACTTTTGGATTCTCTTTTAATTTCACCAAGAAAGCCTGGAAGATACTTGGGAGAGTACCTGTAGCCTTATAAAAGTGTTGCTACTTTATTCTACATGTGAGAGACCTCTGCTTGAACTGAATTATGTCTAAACACCTCCATAACTATTATCATGTTTCATCCAATTGATGGTTAGAGCATTGCTTCATAGAATGTAATATGTGAAACTAATGAACATAAATTAAGAATAACTGCTGCACACCAGTAAAAAAACTGGTTCACAGTGCTCCACATGAGGTATGCCTAGGTGGTGTTTGAACATCAGGGTACTCAAAGATGCAGTCTAGTACTCAGAAACCACTCCCAAATTCTTTCCTTTTTTTTTTTTTTTTTTTTTTTTTGGCATTGGAGGTTTCTTAGAGTGTTCAGTTTCATTGTATGGTTCTGGGAATTGAGCAAAAATTAACTGAGAATAATAGGATAAAAAGTTATATTAGCATGTATTAATGCATGAATATTTCTTCCTGCTTTTCTATTAAAAAATGAAAAGGAATGTCAGATGTATAACAGAGAGGACAGCTGGGATGTCAGCAGGAAAGAAGGGGAACACTGCAAATCAGGAACAATAAAAGGAGCAGGATTTCCCTGGCAGCACTACATTTCATATGTTGAAATGACAAGTGCTGGCAGACCTCCAGCTGTACTGCAGCAATGCTCTGACAGTGATACTGTTGCAGTGAGTAAATAAAATTGGTTGAAAGTGAAGTAATCTATTGTTAAATAAGGAAAATTTAAAAACTGGAAAATATAAACAAAACAGTTTGTCTTTTTCCAAGCATGATGAATTTAACATTGTGACAGGTCGATTCATTAGTACAGAAATGCACTAACATCATTAATCTTGTTAACCACAGTCTAGTTTTCAGGTGGCTTTTGAGTGACTGTGGTAGCATCCTCCAAGGAGTCAGTCTTGTCTCTTGCCCACTCTTCCTCACAGTCTGTCCCAGAACAGCTCTTTTATCCCAGGAGCTAAATCCCTTTTTGTTGCTCCAAGCCCCACATGATTCAAAAGGTCAAGGCCAAATTTCTTTTTTCCCCTGACAAGCTCAGAGCCTTTGCAGTTCTTCCAGTTGCTGAGGGCCCATCTCCATTGCAGTGGGAATTGATATCACCCCACAGTGGGCATATCCAAGCTTGCTTTAATCCAAGTGGTTCAGAAAGCAGCTCTGACAGCAGGGCCCTGTGATTTGAGTTCATTTCACTCCCTGGGGATTTACCTGTGAGCGAGATGACTCTGATGCTCAGGCTGTTTCATCCTCACTGCTGTGTGTCCCCAGTTAGCTTGCTAGGTTCCTAATGCTGCTCCTTCGTACACCATGACCTTTCTTGCTGGAGCTTGGCCTAGCTCCACAAATGGTTTAGCAGGAAGGTCTTTCTCCTTTCTTAACACTCCCCAAGTTAAAGTTACTGTCTTCAAATCAGGATAGTATCTTAACTTCACAATGTACATGACAGAAGATGTATGTATATTTAAAAAAAAATCAATTATACTCCAGCTAAGAGCACTTGGTAAGTAAACCAAGTAATAAAGACAAGGTAAAGCTGTACAGCTTGTATGTAAGAATATGTGCACAGATGCAGAATTTGCTTCTCAGTAGATACCAGTAAAGCATCAGAGGAAGAGGCTATTTATCAGACAGACAGCCTGCCATCCAGTAAGTTGACCAAGCAGTGTCTGATGTTGGACATTTTGTCATGTGCCTGACTACTGCATTGCTGAAATAAACCAGTTGTTTCAGTGGCGCTGTGTTCACATCATAATTGTGAAAGGTAAAATAATTACCTGCTCTCACTATTATAATTTTGCATTTTTCTTGGCTATAGATATAACAATGTGTTTATTTCCAAGGTGGTCCAAGAGGAAATCGCAATTCCTTCAAGTTTTGTGAAGCTGAGTTACCTCAGTAGTCGGACACCAGGGTATAAAACTTTGCTGCGCATTATTTTGACACACACAACCATCCCTTCTGGAATGGCAAAAGTCCATCTCATAGTTGCTGTTGAAGGACGTCTGCTTCAGAAATGGTTTCCTGCTGCAGCCAATTTGGTGTATACATTTGCCTGGAATAAGACAGATATATATGGACAGAAGGTTTCTGGTCTGGCTGAGGCAATGGGTATGTAGAATCATCTTGATGTAAGCAGAAGCATTCACATACATCAAGCCAGGAAAATATGGCAAATAAATTTTGTTGCTGCTCCTACATTCTTTTAAATCAAATGCCTCTTTAGCTAAAGTCACTGAAGTGACTTGTATGATCTCCCAAAAACATTTATTTTCTTGTTCTTCCAATGTCATCTTTCTAATTTAATCAATTTGAAAATTCCCTTTTCCCTCAGAGAATGGTTGTGTACTAACAGCATTATATTCAGCTGTCTCTGTTTTTGAATGTTACTTTGAATATGACCTTTGGTGTGTCATTGTTTCTGTCATTTTTTGGCTGTGACATTTAAAATGTCATTTCCGCTTAGGATTTGCAAAATTCTAACTTTTGGGCATCCTTTCTTACTACATTTCATGTCTCTTAACAGTTAAAACTAATTGATTTGTTGTTTAAAGATGTTTATCCAAAAATCATTGTGTCTCATAGGCTTTGTTCAGCAAGCAGCACAGGCCATTATGAGAATTGCTACAGAAGTGCTGTCTGTGCAAACACATTTTATTTAGCCAGCATTTTTTTCATTAATTTCATTATTTGGTTTTTTTTAAGGGCTTTCTATTTTTTAATTTAATTTGATGTTATCTTGTTCAATGGACTAATAGATGGTTTGTATTAGAATTACTTACTTTACAAGCAAAGCTTAGTATTGTGAATCACAACCCCATCACTTCTGTAGCAGTTCTGTTTGCTTTTTATGTCAGGGCAATTATAACCAGAAGCACTGGGAGATCAGGCTGTAAGGCAAGAGTAGCAGGGGCGACAGAGCTGTATTCCCTCACAAGGAATATGCTTCATTCCATGTATGAAGATGCTGTTCTGAGGGGCAGCCAGGAGCTTCCTTCAGGATTGTTGTGTTGTCCATGTAGGCAGAGTGCCTGCAGAGTGGCCTGTGCAGGGCCAAAAGGTGCCAGCCAGGCTCTGCAGCTCCCGGGGCCTCTGGTGCGTGATGGTGTTATTGTGTGCACCAGACAGGTGGTCTGGGAGGCGGCTCTGGGGAGGCAATGGGGAAAAGGAGGATTGTAGCATTTTCCGTTTCATCTCTTCCCTGAGAGTACTGCAGGCATAGACAGACAGGGACATCCGTGATGGGTTATGAGACCAAACTGTGGAATATGATTACACAATGCAATACACAAAGGACAAGGTCAGACAGAGCTTTTCCCAGAACCGTGTTCCTGCTGTCTCCTTGAACACACACAACATGGGCTGCTGCCTGCAGGGACATTCCCACATTCTCTCCTTACCCATGGGCCACCACTCACATGCATTTGATCATGAAATGAGCCAGATCAAGAGCAAATTCAGCTGAAAACTGAAGCAACCAAGGAATAAGCCATACATTTTTGGCTTCATTAGTTTCCTGATCTGCTATGAATGCTCATGCAGAAGCTCAGGTCTTCTCATTCCAGCTGTAGCTCACACATTGCATTGGCCTAAAGGAGTCCAACCTCCAACCTTGGATGCAAGGTCTCCAGAACTGCTGCATCTTCTCTCCTATCTGAAACTGATCTTCCAGTTCTGGCTCACATCTCCAGAATAGTGGGCAGCTTTTTGCTGGGGTCAGTCAGGTGCTGGCATTGACACCAAGACTTTGAACATCCCGGTGTGGTGTGTGGCAAGGAGCAGCAGTGCCCTTCTCAGCCGCATGAGATACAGGAGGCCCTGCGAGGGAGTAGATCCAGCCTTGACCCATTGCTGAGGTTTGTTTGTTTTTTCAGTGAGGGAAGGTATCAGGTGAGTTGTTGACACATATTTGTGCAAATCTAGAAATAATAAAATATTCCAGCTTGCCCTTTGGCACTCCCATGGATGATCAGGCAGGACCAGGTGGGTCACAGGTGCCACCTGGGGCTTTCCTCAGCTTGGTTATGTGTGCCCTGTGTCCAGAGGCTGTCACTGTCTCATGTTTGAGAGAGAACAGTTGACTATGCTGCTCCCACTGCATCATTTAAGAGTCCTGTAATGATGATGAAGTCCAGTACATATCCAGACTTTAAAACATTTTAATTCAAATACATAGCCTCTCATTAAAGGATACTGTAGTTTTCCAAATTAGGAGCAGATGAGCTTCATGTGTTTAAATATGAATAAAGCTTACACAATAGCACTGGATAACAACATTTAAATAATTTAATTTGTGCTTCATTTTTTTTGTTTTCCTTAAAAGTTTAGGTTAATTGTGCTTCTTTCAAAATAGGAGCAAAAATCTTGATATTTTAAGTGCATTACTAGTATGCTTTGTTAGATTCCAATAAAGCTTTATTTAAATTGACACACTGGTTACTCAGGGACCTTTATCTGCATCCATTATATGAATTTTTGTCAAAATAATTTCTTCTGCCAGTATATTACCAATATTTAATAATGCATTCTGTTCGGTATTCATTTTAATTAAATTAGATTGGAGCAGGTTGAAGTCCTGGAACTCAGGACTATAACCATCTGCTTTTGGTTTTTTAAATACTATAAACATCTATATTTTTCTTCAGGGTTATTGACAGCACTGATCACATAACCAGTTACAGAAAACAAGACTTTCTGAGCATATTTCCACATGCAAATGGTTCTGTTTAATCTTGTTGGAGAAATGTTTGCTGGCATGTGTCCAGTCCCCAAGCTCCTCACAAGAGGCCATCTTCTTGGAGTAACAGTTGAGATGACAAAGCAGCATTTTTTGTTCTGAATAAATCAGCATCATGTGGATGTTGACACAAAAGCTTGGTGGTAAAGTCTATGTCCCCTTGTAATCTAACACAAGAGAAGGATTTCAGTCAATTATTCAATGAATGCTCCTGTGTAACTCCATACAGATTCCTGCAAGCCCCTGCATCCCACACAGCAGCACTGAGGGGTCTGCAAGGATGGACCCTCTTGGGGTGGGCATAAATGAGCTTTCCAACAGCCCTACCTGGTGCTGTGGTTGATTGTTCAAAGAAAGTGGATGCAGATAAGTACAAATATTTCAGGGGAGGTTGAAATAGAGTTTACTGTCCTGGTTAATTGTGTCTTTTATTTCTTAGCTGGTTTTTGGCAACAGCCCTTAAGCTGTATGTCTGGCACTGATTATTCTTCTCAATAGCTGCATGAAAAGAATTGGATTTTGATACAGATGGTCAATAGATCTTTTGAAATCTATTTTGAGACTGCAAGGAGCAGTACTTGCTGACTCTTAAAGTCTAAAACCATAGTCGCTAAAGTTCACGTTCATACAATGAAATCTCAGTCACCTCAAAAAAGTGCTATAAATTAATTGGATCAGAAAGTAACACCCCACAATGAGGGTAAGCTGACAGATTTTAATTTCACTTACAAAATTAGATTTCTCAAAACCTGCACCTAACAAGATATGATTATACCAGTATTATGCTTTGCCTTGATCACTTTGCATGCAAAATTACTGATGGGAAATTTTCATGAGTATAACACCAGGACTTCCAGTTAGATGAGAAACCCTGCTTTAAGATCACACAGATATTTCTTTTGGGAGCACAGAGCATAAGTGTCTTTGATAAATATGGGTAAATTTGCAAAGAAACTTGGTTGTAGACACACATAAAGTGAGTGTGTGTCCATATGTCTCTTGTTGATGAGAGGGGACAAAAAGACATCTATGTACAGTAACTGTGAGAGCAGGGAACAGTGAACTTCTAAGGAAGGGGATGATAACCTCTGGAGAGTATTTGGCAGCTCAGAAACGTCACCTGTAGGCAGGGAATACTGAGGCTTTACAGAGTTAGCTCCAGCCCTGGTAAAGATGCGCCAGCAGATCCATGAGCATGGATTCCAGGTGCTGTAAATTGTTATGCCTCCCTTGCTCAGCTCTCAGCACACTCCCTCCCAGCATCTGATACCTGTCCTGTGGGTCCCCAACAGGTCACTGAGCAAGGCTGGGGGGCTGTGTTAAAGGGCACACACAGCTGGCCCAGGATTGAGCGCGTTAAACACATGACTGGAGGAAAGATGTTAATGTGTAGGTGGGAAATCTGAGGTTGCTTCATAGAAAAAATCTGCCCTTTTTTCTTCTCTCTGCATTAACACCTAGAAAATAGTGTGCTCGGTTACTGAACCCTTCTGACTCATCCCAGCACAGGATGTGGCTGTTCTGGAAATTCTGTGCCCTTTCTTGGGCACTCAGCTCAGGGTGGTACCCAGAAGCTTTGCTGGTGCTGGTTGTAAGAGCTCCTGTAACAGAAGAATTGCACAAAGTGGCTGCTGGACCCTCAAACTGAAACCTGTAATGTTTGAAACATACAGTATTTATAGTACTTAAGGAGATGTGGTTTTTACAAGTCAGAGTTTAGCTGCAAAAACAGGTTCTTTCTGCTAAAATGGTGAAGCAGCTCTAGAGCTGTTACTGTAAGGAACAGCTTTCAGTTTGCCATAGAACATTTATCTTACAAACACAAATATTCCCTATTAGAGCTGTTCAAAATAATTTGATTCTATACCATTATGGAATTTAGGTGGTATTTAAATTATGTATGGTTTAAGTGAAATATACCTAAAGCTGTTACATAGAAAAAGTGGAAAGAAACTATTAAAAATGTTTAATTTTTTTTAATTTTGTATCTTAAAATATTTTTTTAAACATTGTTGAACTATTTCAATATTTCCTAGGTCACATTATGGAATTTGTTGTCAAAAAATATTCTTCCTTTATGAATGAGTTTCACTGAAATCTAGGAAACTTAGAGATAAATAATTTTTTGAAAGGTTGGTATATTAGAGATATCAAAAATTTTGAAGTTTTGTTTTATGGAAGTACTAAAGGAAAAGGCTTTTTAATTAATTTGAGTTCCCAAGACCCACTATCCTTAGGGAAATTCAAGATCTGTCATCAGATATTTTGGTAATGTGCAAGCCTGTTGAGATAAATGTGTAACTCTAGAAATGTTCAGCTTGTCAATCCATTTCTGCCTAATTATAATTTTTATAGTCAGCGAACAAATAAAAACCAATTTGTTTTAGCATGGATTCTTTTTTAAGCTGTTATTCAGGTAATTAGAAAAAATGCAATAAACAATCAAGTCAGGAGTCATTGGAAGAGATTTATAATCATATTAAATCCATAACTGATACCACAGACAGTCTTCTGCTTTGAAGCAGTAGTAACTATAGCTGTAATAACATACTAATCTCTTAAAACCCTTTTTTCAAAAAATACCATACAACAGTAGCAATCAGGCAGAGGAAAATTAGTGGCATCATTACTTGAGAGATGAATATCAAAACCTAGAATGAAAAACTGCCTAGCAGTTCACAGAGAAAAAGGTAGACTGAGAGATGTTTAATTATTTGTTTGCAGTGTCAGTGGGATATGAATATGAAACATGTCCTGATTTTATTCTGTGGGAGAAGAGAACTGTAATCCTTCAAGGCTTTGAAATGGATGCTTCAAATCTGGGTGGCTGGTCTATAAACAAACACCATGTATTAAATCCACAAAGTGGTAAGTCGCTCCTTTATTTACTGCCCACGCTGAAGGAGAATACAAATTTTAAAGGAATTAATTGTTCAGATTTTAAGTGTTACACTTCCTAATGTGTAATCCTCTGTGAATGTGCACCCTCATTTATTGAGAGCTGAACTGTAAATGCCATCTGAAAGAATATTTTTAATGTTCTGGCTCCTGGGGTTTAGACATTAATATCACCGACTCTTGTGATCGCTAACACATTGTGGTCATTCAAATGGGAAAAGGGCAAACTAATTTGGGTTCATTCTTACACAGCTGGTATAGAAGTGCCACATTTCGGGTCAGCCTGTAGTGTGTTACATTCTCAGTGAAGTGTCTACGCCCCTAATTCATCCTATGACTGCCGTCATTTTGTAGCAACACAGCCCCAGGCAGACAAACCCTGTGTGATCACAGACCAGTGATGATGATCACTTCCAGACCCACACTGCCAGTCCGGTGTGCAGCAGCTTTTATGGCTGCCCACTCTGTGGAGAAGCACAGTAAGTCACTCCTCAGTACAAGCAATCCAGCACATTTCAAAGCATTAGTAAAAAAACTGTAAATGCTTTTGGTGTCATAGCATTAACCCAGCAGAAATATTCTTCAAGCATAGAGGCTTGAATATTTTTTTCCCCTTTGCATTTTCCCAGTTTTATACCTGTGGGGGTTTCTTTTCCTCCATGAACCTCTATGATCAGGAAGTAGTGGGACTAAATTATTAAAACAATACTAGTAGATAAATTATTGTAACTATATATGGTTTTGCCAATAAACAGATACCTCATTGCCCAGAAGAGAAACTTGAGGTCAGATTTTAACACTTAGAAGTCAACAGAGTATTGGATTCAGTAAAGTTCTCTCAATTTACTCCAGCTGAGAGTCAGTCCAATAAAATCTATTTCCATCTGCAAACTTCTGTTGATGAAGATTCATGCACAGATGTATGGCTCTCAAATTTTACAAGTTCTGTTGCTGAATGCACAGCTACAGTATAAATATTCCAAATACAAAAGGTCAGATTTAGTTTGTAAATTATTTGGATTTCTGTTTTGATTTAAAATAGTTTGACATTTTAAACAGCAGTTCTTTCATTCCCTGTCTTATTTGTTTGTATAGATTGTCCATTTTAAATGCCAGCTATTGACATTTAACAAAGAGAAATCTGACCTCAGTCAGCAGAGCCCCAACTGTGAGTCCCATAGTCTGCTCCTTAGTGCCAATTTACCACTTGCATAGCTAATTTCAAGACTAAATTGCTGGCAGTAACTCCAATTTATACAGCTACCTGATAACAGCAGTGGTTACTACTACAGTTCACCCCATAGGCACTAACATGTTCTGAGATTTTGTTAAGTACACAATTGTAATCCAAGCAGGGCTAAACCATTGCTCTCTCTCCTGAGCACAAGGTATGTGGTGATAAATTGCTTCCTGTCTCCATCTCAGCTGTGTGGCTCAGAATGCCAGGGGGCACTGACCTGTCAGCCTCAGGCCACCTCCTCTCAAATCGGCTGCACCGTGCCCACTGCACGGATGGGGAACGTGCAGCTTCTCACACCTGCTCCTCTTCCTCACGTGTTCCTGCTCTGCTGGACATGATCATGGCTGAAGTCAGGGAAAGCTGCCAAACATCTCTATCCATCACTTGAAGAGACACAGGAGGAAAAGGGAGAGCATAAACACATCTGATTTGAAATCCAGGGTCTCTTCTGTTTGCAGTTGGCATGTCAGAGCATCTCCAGTGAGGTGACAAAGCCCAGGCTCAGGGATGTGTCAGGGGTTCCTCAGGACTATTTCAGGCTTTGAGCACCCATAGCTGGCTCATGTACAACTAGAAAAGCAGCTAACGGCAGAAAAACAATTACTATAACAAAGCTGATGCACACCTACCAGAGCAGCCTGTAGGTTCATATTAAAGCAACAAAACAAAATAATGACCAGTGGTAACCAAAAAGATAACAAGTGTGCTTCTGGTCTTACCTAGAAACAAGTGAACTGCACTTCTATTTCAGATATATAAAGTGGGCTTTAAATAAAAATAAGAATATGATTCAAACTAGAATTACATATTTCAGACTTAATCTCCATGCCACCATGACTGATATGAAAAGCACTGAGTTGCCTTCTTGACTATGAATATATTAAGATTTTTCACATTTAATTAAAGCATCTCCTCTGTATGTATGAAGAACTGCTCTTTTTAGAAGGATAAAACTTTTATGATTTTGAAACACTGCCACTGGATTAACTGCAGAAACATCATTGGAATATAACATTCTCTACTGAAAATTGCAATTCTATTTTCAAACTAAAACTAGAAGCACTTTGCTTGATTTACTAGTCAATAAGAGCTTATATCTAACTTCAGCCACTAAGCCTAGTCACCAGCAGGTCTGCAACTGTGCAAAACATTCCTCATGCTCTGAGCCAGCGTAGATACTCTTCTTTCCCACCCTATGAAGGTTGCTCATTTTAGAGAGGTTACAAAATAAACTGAGAAGCAAGAAGTAGATGCAGTTTTACAGACTTGCAATTAATAGTAATGTGGAGGTACATGTATTGACATGCAGAAACCTTAGCAAGTGAAAACTGTGTTCTACTGCCAGATGGAAGGATTTACAAAATGAAAAAAAAACTTATGCCCGATTGCGGCAGAACTAATGTGAAATAACAAACGTTGTTCCAATGTGGCTGTCACTGGAAACTCAGGTTGTTTAAATGCATGCTGTTTTGCATCAGTCTGACTGTTAGGTTAACAAAGGCTCACATCCTGTTCTCAACTACACTTGACTGCTCTTTTCCCACTTTTTTTTCCTCACCTAATGTTTGGAGGTTTGATCATGTCTAATTTGTGACATGATTAGAGTTTAATGTGTTCTGGTACAAAGGTTTTTGTCAGTTTGGAAGATCATCAGGGCATTTCTCATAATCAAGAAGAGAACAGATACCATAAATATTAGCTCCTACACTGAGGTCTTTTAAAGACACCTGTATCTCATGAATACAAATGAATGTGCTATTAATCAATTTTTCAGGTTGTTATTTGAATTAATTTTTTTTTCTGATGGGCAAGTGCACTGATTCCATTTTTATTTATCTGGGGCAAGGAGGAGTAGTTTTAGAAGGACTTTATGCTTTAAGGTAATTTCAACCCCAGTGCAACAGAGCATTAATCAACTAAATTTAAAGCAGCAGCTTGAAAGCCTGATATTAAGCACACACTTACATTTATTGACAGCAAAACATATTCTCCAGAGCCCTAATTATTTACTGGCATTTGTAAGAGGATGTTGAAAGATTACCTTAACATTGTAATTTCAGACAAAGGGCAGTATCTTCATTTCAGAGTATTTTTCTCCACTGCATAAGAGAGAATATTGCCATTTATTTTACAGGCATATTTCCAGGATGCTTTTTTTTTTTAAGACATCATTCAGACAAATCTGTACATTATGTCCTCTATTGTTCATAAATATTTATTTTTTTAAATATAATTCCCTTCAAAATAGCTGTGGTAACATTCAGTAATTACCAAGGTGAATTTTATCTTCACATTTACCTGAAAGTCACAAAAAACATTTTAAACAAAAGTCCATAGAGTCGATACATAAATACATTTGCTCTACTTTTGGAAAACTCAGACATGTCTCAACATGTATTTCCTGCAGTGTCTAGAATATTCTCATTTCCCAGCATGAGTCCTCCAGAAAGTAAATTCCCTTGTGTTTGTTCCTTTAGTAGTGCCAATTTCCTGATGAAGTACTGGGCCCTTTTAAGGGAAATAAGAAAATTTGGACTAGGATCTAAAAGTGTACCTATCTTCTGTTTGCAGTAGCCAAATTCTCGCAATAACGTAATTTCAAAGATACTTTTTTAATATATTACCATATTGTTACTTAAATAAACACTATAGCTGTCAACTTGAGAAAGTACATCTTTGTACTAGTTCTGGTATCACCAACCTAGTTGAGACTTTGAATAATGTATGCTGAAGAGCATTACTAGAATACACTGTTTCAGCCTTTATGGCAGAAGGTAGGCTGTTATTGCTGGGAGGATGTTCACTGGTGCCTCACAATTGCTCCTTGACTCTTAACTTGGTTTTGCTGCACTTGGCACCATTTTCATGTACCATGAAGGACTCACAGTTGAATTTGAATATTGATTTTGTACTGCCACTCGGTGCTCTTTTGTGAAAAATGCATGGTGGTCCTGCTATTAATCTCCTTTAATTAAATATTCAAACTGCCTAAGAAATGCTTCTGCTACCTAATAAAAATTTATGAATAAAATGAATATTAAAGCAGTAATCCCCAAGAAATCAGATAGTACTGCAATTAGCAGTCAATTTGTTAGAGCATTAGCCAGCGATGAGTTCTCCTCCTGATGTTGGCTTTAAAATAGCCGCTAGCCAGTGATGAACAAAATCATGACAGTGGAACTTGGAATGATCAAAATTGAAAAAGATTAGTGGAACCCTGTATCAGTCTAAAATATCAGATGGTTTTTGCTATTTTGGTAATCTGATTTTAGAGAGGATATTGTAATCCAAAACTGCAGAATAGTTTAAATGTCATACATTTGCTTATTTTGTCTCTGTTTGCTTCCCTCCCCTTCCTTTAGGAATTGTGCACAAAGGAAATGGGGAAAACATGTTCATTTCCCAGCAGCCTCCAGTCATCTCCACTGTGATGGGCAATGGACACCAGAGGAGTGTCTCTTGCTCCAACTGCAATGGGCTCGCCCTCAACAGCAAACTCTTTGCCCCAGTTGCACTCGCTTCTGGGCCTGATGGAAGTGTCTATATTGGGGACTTCAATTATGTCAGACGGATCTTTCCCTCTGGAAATACGATTGGCATATTAGAACTAAGGTAAAAAAATAATTGGCTTTCTCTGAATAATGTGCATAATCCTGGCTGTGATATGCCTGTGAAAACTAGGGTGAGCTTTTATCCCTTGGGACTTGATGAAAAAACCGCTTGTGGTTACTCTGTGGTCATGTGTGTCATCAGCTATCAAACCAACTTACCAGAAAACTTACTTACAGTCATCAGTTTAATAGGATGTTTTAAGTGGCCTTTAGAACAGGCCTTGTATAATGAACTTCTGCAAATTGCAGAATTAATAAAGATGATTTTTCTTTCTGTGAGGTTTTCCATGCATTTTCTCCAAAAGTAAAATATACTATGATGCATATTTTTGAATATGCATATGCATAATTCCACAGCAAACATGCAGAGTATCATGTCAAGTTACAACACTGGGCCTATAGACTTACCATGTTTACAGTTAATACTATTGCACTGTTCCTCATGCAGCAGAGGATGTGGCTCAGTTTAAGCAGACAGGGGCATCACAGATGTGTGAGAGGCTGAGCCTGTGCTGCCCTTAATGACTCCCCTGTTATTACTACCCCAACTTCCCGTTCCCTTTGAGGGACACAGGGGAAGGCAGGAAAGATTTTGGACATTAATACATGAAATTTCTCTTATTTAACATCCACCTAGCTAACATTGTTGGTGATTATTCTGTGTGCTGATTGTTCAGAATTAACTTGGCAGTGTGTGGACATTGCAAAGGAAACAGTTTGAGAGAAAGAAATACCAAGTAAGAAGATAAACAATGTTTAATTAGTGGGATACAGGTATATGAGCAGTCAGATAAAGAACACAGTTATGTTGAGGACTAACATCTCTTTTTCTTTCCTTCTAAACCTCAACTAATCTGCCTTTCCAGGAATAGAGACACAAGACACAGGTAAGTAAAACATAATAACTGGTATGTGAACCACGTTTGAGGAGACAGTCTTACAAAAGTCCTTTTAGAAGTCTGGATATAGAGAAACACTCTGAATTTAATAAATTTAAAGGGTAATAAATACAAATGTTAATCCAATTCACCTTTTCTTATAGTACAGAAAGTTTACAGATTTGTTCCCATTGAAGGAGTAAAGTCTCCCACTAAAAATCAGTTTGCTGATCACCAAGAAGAGATGGAGAGTTTTAAACCTGAACACAGAGTACATTTCATAGCTGTCATACCCATTTCACATGGTGTTTGACTGATCACAGATATAGCCATCCAAGGAAACAGTAGTTTTACAAAAATACATTTTAAAAGGCTACAGAAACACATTGTACTTTAGTGCTTTAGAGGTTCCAGGGTACCATGGGCTTTAAAACCTGCCAGTTATAGAGTGCACGGCAGAGCCCAGAACTGGAGATGCTGTGTCAAAGCACATTTCTTGCTGCTCCTGGTAAAGACAAAGCAAGTGGCTTTTCCCCTTTCCAGCTGGCATTTTAGCATTGCAATTTAGATTTCTTTAAAGGAATGAACATTGCACATTAGGCTTCTGTGACAGATGCTGAGGGAATTGGCTCCAACAATCCAGCTGCAGAAGTGATGTTGCATGCTAGAGAGAGACAGCAAGGCACTCTGTCTCCTTAGAAATAAACTTCTTAGCATTCCAGTACTTAAATGAGATAAATAAACTGGCACTAGTAGAAGATAAGACAGTAACTTCATGGCATAGTAGGGAGCAGAGTGTGGACTGAACTGTGTGTACAGCATGAGGGTATGGGTTGGAATTGCTCACTTTTGTCACAGGACTGCTATTAAATATTATAAATTATTTACTATATTATGTCACATCTCATATATTTTACAATTAAAACTTAAAAAGGAAGAAAAATTCTTAGTTGGTAAGTGCAAGGTTCCATTTTCTAACGGAGGGGTTGTTTCCACTTCCTTTAAACTGACCAGTATCTTTTTAAACTAAATTTCTCTATAATGCATTCAAAACATAAAACAGCTTTTACACTTAGAGGTTTCTTTTGTAGAGTAGATTTTTTCTTTTTAATACCTGTTCCCTAGTACTAGTTTCTTGAGATGAGCTTCAACCTTGAAGTTGACAATATTCATGTACCCCATGAAAATATTCAAGTACCCCAGCCCTATTATTTTCAATTATAATGTCTCTGTCACTATTCTGTCCAAATGAATTTTGTAGAAAATTGGAGGAAATCAGTTAATGTAGTCCTTGAGGTGATATGAGCGTAGTCAACAATCCCATTGTGTGCCATTCCCTTGAGGCTTTAAAGGTCATAGTCATGGTGGAAATTTATAGAATGAATGCTCAGAGAAAGCAGCAGGTAAAAGATAGCTCCAGACAGTCCAGGTAGGAAAGGGTTTCAAAATCCAGCTCCTTTACACTTTTAGCCTCCAAAAGAGTTCTTTTTACCACATAAAAATGACAATACTGTGTAAAAAGGGAGTTTGGCAACCAGTAAACAGAAAAAGCCACTGATATTATTTTTGACTGTTTACAAACACCTTATCCCATTTGTTTTCCTCATCATCATAGTTTTAATAAGCTATGGCAAAGCTGTTTAACTGGTAAAAATGGGAACTAAACTTCGAGAAAAATACAAAGAAAAATTTAGTACAGAATAGTACTGAAAAGATTAATTTTAAAATCTAGTCTATTTCATATAGTTTTCAAAAGGCTAATTTAAATCAACTCAGATTCATCTCTGATTACAATCTTCTGCAAAAATAGTAAGTTTTTTAATTGTGTTCCATTTTTTACTAGTACTCTAAGCATTTTAGTATGCAAGGCTTTAAGCATAAACATGAAAAGTTTTCTAACAGCTGGTCTATTAAATGTAATGACAAGGATGACAGAAAATGTGTCTACAAGGAGAATATAGAGTGACCCCTGGTTCTCTGCAGTTTCTGCATACTGAACAACATGTTTATTTAAAATATAGAATTCTCCTTGCACCTTTTTCACAGAAATGTTTTATTTAAAAGTCATCATTTGGCTGTCCAGTTACTCCTGACCTCAATCCAGAGAGCAAAAATGATTTCTTGATATTTTCAACAGACAAATTTTATAGTGGTGATACTTTGGCATTAATTGCTTTTAGCTCATCCTCGTACTCATCTTTCATCATACCACTTCCCTGTGGTTCCCAGGACTGGATTTCACATCTGTTCCCCAGCTCTGGGAATATCACTGAAGGTTGTCAAACCACCACAAACAGAACTGGCCTAGGTGAGAGGAGAAACTCACTTCACAACTTTGTTGCAGCAATCTTAAGTGTTAGTTAATGGTACCAATATTAATAACATATCTCCTAAGAAAAATAAGAAGGGGAGGTATTTTTTACAATCATTTTTATCTAACTGGGCGTATAGAGCCCAGACAGTTGTCAGAAATCTCCTCCTCCCCCTTAGAGGAACATGGTAGTTGTTAAAAATAGCGTCTGACCACCTAAACTCTCGGCCTTTGCTTCTCTCCCACCATTTCAGTAACCAACTGTGTGATTTAAAGGATCTCTATCTGGATTTTTAACTAAAAACTAAGGATTTTTAGTTAGGCCTCACTGCAGGCTCAGCAGGCTCAGGACATGGTGTGCCATGTGCTTAAAAAATTTCTTCAAACTGGAAATTAACTTTGCACTGAAAAAGAAACTCAAAGTCTTACTGGGTAATAAGATGCAGCCCAGTTTTCAGATTAAAATTTATGATCCTCACCATTTAATTTAACATATGTAAATATTTTTTAAAATAATATTTTATAATCTCAATAAGGCAGTGACAGTGCATGAATTATGGTGCATTAATTCTTGTTAGTTGCACTGACAGTACTTGGCCTTCTGCCTTGCTCCTGACAATAGAGTCAGCATGAATAAAGGCACCATATTTCACACCTTCATATTTCCTAAGGTTTAGAAGGTTTAGATAAAAATAACCAAGAGCAGGTATTTGTGCCCATCTAGAACAGCCTGTGATTCACTTTGCTGCAACTCACAGATTTGTTTTCGGTGTCAAGAGTACTAGGATGTATCAGATGTAGAAAAATTATCTTGCTTTTGATAGTAATAATTATAACTAAGCTGAAGTCACTCCAGTTAGCTTTATCCTGAGAGCTTTGGTACTGATGGGCAGACGTACTGCCCCAGTACCAGTCTCTGCCCCAGCTCCCTGACCCATAACTCACTGGTTAGGCTCTGTAGCAGGACACTGGTGGTGTTTTGAGCTGCTCTCATGACTCTGTCCTCTTCAGATCACTGAGCTGATGTCTTCAGATAAGTAGAGTACAATTGTTATGCTGCCACAGAGATGTAAAAGGAAAAACAAGTTGACTCTGATGCTCTTCTTTTCTGTTTTAGTACAAGTCCTGCACATAAATATTACTTGGCCGTTGATCCAGTATCAGAATCCCTTTACTTATCAGATACCAACACCAGAAAAGTCTACAAAGCAAAATCCCTCACTGAAACAAAGGATCTGGCCAAAAATGCAGATGTGGTGGCAGGAACAGGTGATCAGTGCCTTCCTTTTGACCAAAGTCACTGTGGGGATGGTGGAAAGGCATCCGAGGCCTCTCTCAACAGCCCAAGAGGTAAGAAAAGACCATATCTGGAGTACTTAGTGTTGGTCACCTGTCATTTCCTTTCATTATTTAGGAACTCAGATGTAACTGGATGTACAAAAATGTGTCAGTGGTAATGATTTAACCAACTATCAAGCCAGATCACTTCATGAGGCTTACTCATGTCTGCAGTACAACCAGTCCTTTATGAGGGACCAGCATGAGCAGCAGGCTCAGGCTTGAGTCCTCTGATTACTCTTCCCTGTATGACAGCACTCCTCTTTCATTACCTTTCAATTGCAAGGTGGCAACATTTAATTATATGTAACTCTTTAGCAAATTTATATGGTTTCAAGGTCCATATTTTAGATTTTATGCATCAGGTGAGTGTTGTAATGTTAACAGAGCTTACTCATACACATTAAGTCAGGGCTGTTCAAATCAGCCAGCAAAATCGAGTTTATTCAGAAATCTAGTTTGTCCTTTCTTATTAACACACTTTGCAAAAGATGAGCATCTCCCTGCTGCATATCCCTGTCAGAGTACATCCAGTATTGTCACAGGCAAAATGCATGTGAAGCCTTGAATCCCCACCAAAGCCACAATTAATCCCCTTGCAGTGTGCACTAGAACTGTGATAAAGTCTCTGGATTTGGTGCTCTAAAGCAGCTGATCACCTTCAGCTCCCACTGCAATGCCTGGAACAAAGGGTACTCAGCAGCTCCCAGGGCAGAGCCCTGCGTGGGCTGTGCTGTGCTTCCCCCGTGCCTGCTCACGGCTTGCTCAAAGGAAGGGGTTTGATTATTTTTTGTGAGCTAATAAAGGAAGGCTGTACATCAGTAGGAAATTAGAATGTATATCCAGGCAGAAATACCTCTAAGACAAGCAAATAATCCTGGTTTAAGATTTAGCAAGAGACACGTTGTAATTACAGAGTGACTTTAGCATGTCTTTAATGATAGAAGGTAAGTGTGAGGTAAGTACAAATAAATGTTAATCTTCAGGCAGCTAATTAATGTAATGAATCGCTTCTAAAAATACTAGAAAACAAAAGTTTTCAGTTCCTTTATCAGGAAAGTGTGATTCTGTGAAAGTGATCAATGTTTTATTTCTGATTACAATTGATTATATCAAATTACAATACAATCCGTTGTTCCATCTTATTTTCTTAGTAGGGAAATATGTTGATGAAATTGTGATACACTGTTTACTTTAAAGATACTCATCCTTCTTTAATGGAAGGTTCTAGTCATAAAGAAATGAGGAGGAATAAAGGATGAACAGGAGGATTTTTTGCACAGCCAGCAATTACTAAAAAGAAATTGTCAGCAATGACTCTTCTATTGGCAAATTCAGGCCATGATTCTCAGGTGCTTTAGGTTTATGTGTCTCCTCTAAATAACACCAGTTTGAAATGATCCAGTTTGTTATATTTTTTATTTTAATCTCAAGGAAGTCTGGACTGCCACAGTCTTAAAAAGACTTCCCTTTTTGTACAGAGCCTAACAAAATGCAGCATCAGCTCATGGTCCCCAGCAGTGTAATCAATGCAGCACCCTAACAGCCTAGTAGTTACAGGTCCTTTTTTTGCCCTGAACTGTAAGAGGTTGAATAACCCTGGAAAGTAGAAGGAAGTGTTTGTCTGGTACACAAAGATCTTTATTAAGAAACAGAGATGGCTCTGTTTTAGAGATTCTTTTGGATCACCTATTTTGCTTGTTCTTGAAATACTTGTCAAGAAGGAAGATGTCATATTTCTGTTGAAATAACATTCAAACAGTATAAAGAAAACTATTTTCTCTAGGAAGCAGGAAATTTTGACAAAAACTTCTTAACCATGTTTAAAAATCCTTAGACACACAGACACACAGTGTTATATAGTATTTGACCACAGAAATAAATGAATTGTTTCTGGTTTCATACCTCTGAGATTTTTACAGTGTAACAAAAGAGCCCAGAGAAAGACAGAATAATTGCCAAGTTATGATTAAATATAATCATTTGCATTATTCAATGAATAATTTGTATTTATTTTTTAAGCTGATACAGGTATATTATTAGGATTTTTTTACTTTGCTTGCCTACTTGTTTTTGTCCTGAGTATTCCTTTTTCCCATTATAAAAATAAATTTCCCCCTTACTTGATAGAAAGATAATATGTGAAATAGGACTCCATTTAGTGGTTGTCTGACCTTGGTTAGTTATATCTTAAAAGTTGGACTCTAATTTTTGCTACTAGCTGCTTGTAACTGAATAAGGGCTTATCTGTTTAGCCATTTGTAAAATTGGTACGAAATTCCTACTGTGTAACACTTGTTACTGTTTGGTAACATCCTCAAAGGTATGTTAATAGGTGGAAATTCAAATTCTCTTTCTTACTTACTTTTCTGGGTGAAAGTTGCTTTGAATAATGCTTTGACTTTTCTGAACTCATACCCATTTTTCTACTTCCTTGAACATGCTGGGAGAGTCCTAGATTGTTTTGTAATTTTTTAAGTCTCTCATGAATGTTTATTTCTCATTATCTTTATTTGGCAAGACTGCCTTTGCCTAGTGACCAGGAATTAAATGCCAGACAGGAAAATATCATGAAGTAACACTAATCAATTCTGATTGCATCTTTCCACAACTTTCATTTTACAGTTAGCAAACACGTGTAGCTTTGTTCAGTCTGTTCCCAATTCTCTGTGAGAGACTAGAGATGGGGCTTAGTGAATATTAATCTTAGAGTATTGTATGTTGAGCTGACTTTGAAAGATGCTTTTAAACATGCATGGCTGATGTAGTTGAAATTTGAACTTCAATATATTATTTTTACTGCAACTTTCTTTAATTCTGCAGAGATCTCAGACTAATGAGTCATGTAATAGATGACCAAGTACTTAAGCAGAATGTGAAATGATACAAGGTGGGGACATAAAATAAGATCTGTGACAAGCTGAACACATTTATTACACAAGAAGATATTGAAAATGAAGAAGTAACTACACAAAATATTAATCATTGACTGAATTCCAATCACTTGAACTTTACCAAGATTTACAAGAAATTTTAATTTTGGGGTGGGGAATTCTGTTTGGTGGGCTTGGAGATTTTTTAAATAAAAATTATTTATGGCACGTCTGTCACCAGCACTATCTTTTAAACAATCTGCTTAGTACTTATGACAAAGTAGTTGAAGATCATGTTCTGTTTTTAACTAGATTAGTCATCAAGTATTGGAGCAGTAAGAAGCACTAAAATGAGTGGAAATACTTGGGACTTGTACTTAGCCCTGCAAAGCCAATACTTGAATCAACACCATTAAACACTTACCTACCCTGCCCTTCTGAAGTCAGTGGGCTTCAGACCTGCAAATAGATTTTACTTTCTAAGTATAATTGACAGAGGCAGTGAGAGTTTGAGACAATCAAATTATCACATTTTGCTGAGCTCCAGTGTCTCCCAGGCAGTAGGAAAAAGTGTCTGATCAACATCTGATTTCCATTACCTTGTGTCTGTGACCAGCATTCAGACAGGACAGCTCTGCTGGAAATGCAAGCTGTGTAACTTCTGTGAAAACAGTAGGTCCCTCCAGTGGTGCCACCCTAAATATCAGAAGTGATTTACACCTTTTCTAAACCCAAGGACTAAATCTAAAGATGAAAACATTTAAGGTCCTGCAATGTCTGTTTTTTCATTCCTGGGTCCAGACCAGCATCTCAGACTAGATGCACACACTGTCTGTGCAAGTCATGTCAGAGCCTCGAGAAATTTGACTGCACACTGAGTACAGAGTATTTGGATACAGTGCAGTGACCTCACTGAAGATGCAGTGACCTCGAAGCACCAGGGAAATAGAGAAGGTTGGAGTAAGTTCTAAGTCCCATGCACAGAAGTATTTTATCCACAGCTGTAGGAAAGAACTTTTTTGCTCAGACCAGTGGCCATGAGATAGAAACACAAATGAAAGCATAATATAAAAATAGGTTCAGCAGTATAGTTTTATCTGTTTTGCTTGCAGTTACTTTATTAAGGAAATACTACTTTAAAAAATCATGGTTTGGAGATGTGTTCATCCTAGTAGCTTGCATCCTGAAATAATCAGTCTTGTAGCTCCTCATCCTCAGCAATACATTCTAGAGTAAATAAAGTTGTAACAGCTGCTCAGACTAAACCTTCACACTTTCCAAATGGCAGTAGCCCATTTTTAGGGCTGCTCCTGTTCAGCTAGAAGATTCCTTTTATTTTCAGTAGGATGCACAACCAAATTCTTATTACAGCCTTTTGTGACAACAGACACATTTGGTAATGATTAATGCTATTTTTCCAGCAATCTTTGCTATTCTGTAAATTCCTAAGACCCTTTTAACCTTCCCATAGAATTCAAAAAGGAAAGTAGAATGGGCTGAGATTTTTCATTAGCAATATATAAAGCTAGAAATAGACATGCCAAAGTCATTTGCAGTCTCAATTCATTGTTATATTTGCATCATAAAATCAGCAAAAAATATAAAATTTCATGCCTTATTTTTCTCTTCAGTAGCCTGAGCTACCTATGATTTCCAAAGTATGGGAAAACTGTAGAATGTTGTAACCTTTTTGGACAGCAGGTTTTTCCTAAATTTCATCCAACATTCATCTGAACTCATAAACCATTTGCTTTTCCATTCACTCATGTCAGCAGGATGACCCCAGTCGTCACGTCTCAGGCTGGAAGCTGAACATTTTCATTCACAGTTAGTAGTTAAAAATTGCTCCAAGTCTACCAATCTGCCTCTAAAGAGAGCAACACTCAAGTGCAAGTACTGAAGTCATGTTCTAGCTGACAAAGAACTACTGAATATTTTGCAGCTAGTGCTGAGACAGTAAGGAAGTAAAGATGACAAAGATCACAAGGCAACAGACTGCAAATCACTTGAATCATTTTTTGAGTGGTGTATTATGGTAACCTATAAATAACTAATTGCATAAAATTGCTTTAGTTCCTAGATGGCAGCTTTAATTAAAAGCACCGAAGACATTTAGAAGTTTAGAAATGGATGGCATGTAATTTGCCCTTTTAGCACCATAAAATGGTAATTAACCAATTTGATTCACTTCTTCCTATTAAAAGTTTTATGAGAATCTCAAGTTCCTTCTAAATACAGTTGTTCTTTAGCAGAAGGTGGCATTCTCTTTTATCCATCCTCACTGGTAGTTGTAGATGTTGTTTTTAAAATTCTTCAGAAGTTTAATTAGAAGTTTTCAATATAGAATGCTCATTTGTAAGTTTTTAGCTGAGCAAAAAGTACAAAGTAGGATTTCTAGAAGGGGGCAACATGTAGTTCTAGCTGCTCTTTATTGGCATGTTTGAAAAGGATTTGTTCCCAAAAAAAAGCTTCTCTTAGAATGCAAGTGTGGGATATGATATGGGGTAAAAAAGAAAATATTTTAGGGAATTTACTATATTACTTTTAATCTAAGACTATCTACTATTAATCTACTTTTAAGTTCAACTCTAAGTTCAACTCAAGAAATGCCAAAATTTCTAGACTGAATGACATATGTATTTTGAATTTATACCTATGATAACTACACAAAAAGCAATCAGTTGCTTTCTGAGTGCTATGTGCTTTTATAATGTTACATGTATGTGCACTAAGGCAGAGCTGTCAAGGGAAATAACTCCTTAACCAAAACCACTCTGGAGAGCAAATAACAGGAGAGGTTATAGTCATCCTTCTGTGTTTATCATGGATGTACCCAGCCTCTGTACTAATTATTATTTTTTGAAGAAAACAGTTATAAAAAGGAAAACTTTGTGTGTACTTCTAGTAATAATATTTAGTCACTACATTTGACGGCATTACTGGCAATTAATTTTTAATGTTAGTTAACAGAATTCAAATGGTACTGATTAAAAGACCTCTGAGTGTTAAAAATATTGTTCCAAAATGTCTGCATGTAAATCCACTGGAGACAGATCTTCATAAAAACTACTGTTTCATGTTCAGGTACAAAATTCAGCCCTGTGTAGGACATTCCCAGTGACTAAAATATGACCAAAACCAGTCCTCCAGCACAAGCATGTCACTCAGCGAGACTGATTCTCAGCTCTGAGACTAAATCCGGCACAGATTTATTTTGTCCTTACCCAGATAAAAGTTTTTAAGGAGAAATCTGTATGTAAGAAGGGTAAGTCTGTCATTTGTACAATAGGTCATAGGTCCCTTTAGTGCCCAAAGACATCATCAGTTGGGCACAGAATTTAGTGGTACAGTTCCTTAAAAAAAAAAACCAGAATCAGACAGAGAGTCTAATGCAAACTTCATCTTCTCTGAAAAGAAAAAGATTTAAAAAAAAAAAAAAGTACCTTTCTTACTCACTCATGGGGTGAAGAGTGCTCCCACTTGCACTCAAGTGCAATTCATTACCCTCAGCATGTGCATGCTTCCTCCCCCAGTTCCATGGTGATTAAATCACAATTGCTGTGCTGTGTGTGATTTGATTTTGCATTACACTGTACATCAGAAAAGGATTAAAAATAAGCTCTTGGAGTACAGATTACATGTAGCATCATGTAAGATGTGACAGGAGCATTAATGAATCCAACTCTAATGAATAAATTGGGACAGTTTAGCCACAGATCTGTATTGTTTTCCAGTGGATGCTTTATGTAGAGTATTTGTCAACAAGACTTAAATGCATAAGTAATTTTTTCAAGTAGGTAAAGTCGTGTTGTTTTACTGCAGAGCCATGAGCTCTGGAAGCAGTAGATCTTTGCTGAACATCTATACTCTCACTGGTACTTGAAGAAACTGGCTTATTAGGAAGTACCAGGAATTTAATGCAAATACTGAAGACATGAGTTAATTTGTGCTATTGCACTGGAATATGTCCTTCCCTTGCAGACAGGTTACTTTTCTGTGGTGGCTGGAGAGCAACATGAACGCTAGAAACATTAAAAGATCCTTGGTTTTCTTATATAGTCAGTGTTTGAAATCCATTCAGCAACACAGCTGAGTAGCTTTATTTCATTGCAGCATAATTTTTGATTTTTATATAATGGATGGTTTGCAGCCAACACAGCCATCTGTTCTCAGGGAAATTGCGCAAAACAGAAGATGCACTTGCCCTAGTGACAGATCCTGGCCTTGTGTTATCTGTGGTGTGGATCTGATCCAGCTGAGAAACAAAGCTCCTTGCTTACCATGCAGCACCTCCCCTCTGCAAAGGCAGGCTCAGGCACAGCCCATGTGCTGCCCTTCCCACACACATCAGGTTTCTCGTTTCCGCTTGTGAACCACACTGGAAGGCAAATCAGATCCCATCTAATATCGCTACATGATGCAGTATCAGTGAGATAGAGGTACAGTGGACCATCCCTTCCCAAAACTGGAGCACACAAGTCACCCCTGACACCAAAGCAAACCTCTTGGCTCCTCAGACTCGCTCTTTACCTCAGCTCACCTTCAGCTTTTTGGGTTTGGACTTGTTAGGAGCAGATGACAGCCAGGAGCTGAACAGTCATTCTGGAGTTTCCAAAAGCACAGTTACTTTCTAAATAAAGACTGAAGATCTAAGGGTACCAAGGAGTCATAATTTATGAGCTTGCAGGCAGGGAGTCAGGCTCTGAGACTGTCTGCTCCTCCTTTAGCCTTTTTATAACCTCCCAATTTTTCCCAGCTGACCCATCCAGCCCCCACTAGATTATTTCAGTTCCCCAGGTGACATCTGTCTTGCAGAACTTTCAGCCACCTCACATTATGAGGAGATGTAACCTAGCCCTGTACCTTGGGCACTTAGCAGTCCATGGGCACTTTTTGTCCTGGGTAGAGGAGTTGACAGGATGGTGAGTACCCTCCTCTAAGGGCAGTTCACAGCCAGATGGATACACTGCATTGGCAATTTAAAGAATTAGTTTCAACTCCCAACACTGTGCTGATAACCGGAGAGCTGGATGCAGTAGGGAGTGTTGCACACTAAAGTTAACTGCTGTGGCTCTTGGATTTTTTTATGTGATGATACCCTTAGAACTTTGTAATCATACCCTCAGACCTTTGCAAGGTGCCTGAGCATCACCTGTGGTGAAGAGGTACCTCAGAAGCAGTCATGGGCAGTTTGCCCTGGGAGCCTGCCCCCCGGTGTTAACACTGCAGGAGAAAGCATATTACACTCTGTTGTGTATGCAACTCAAACTCAATCCCCAGGCATTTCCAGCTGCCAAGTAAAGATATGTTTAGGGTTTGGGGAGCCCATCCTCCTTTCTTCCCAGCCCCATGGGAGTTGCATGTCCTCCATCAGGGTTTCCACGTCCTGCCTCTGCCCCCCAGACCGCTTAATCTCTTTCCTTCAGCTGTAACTGCTACTATATATTAAACAAAAAAAACTTAAATATAAGGAGCTGGGGTTGGAAGCTGAGGAAATTTAGTTTTAGGCTATTTTTCTTTTTTAATGGCATGTGGAATTGCTGTGTGGGATCCTAAACTGGCCTGCAGACAAGTGTTTTGTAGACTTACAGTACATACAGCCTTCAGTTGTGCTAAATGCAGGGGACAAAAATCAAGAACCATATAAGCCACTGTCCAGACCATCTGTTCGAGTCCTCTGCCTTTCATTTCTGTGTAGCAGAACATAAATTCATTATTAAAATAGCTTGGCTGTGCACAGCAGCTGCTATAATTGCAAAGTTATGCAACTTTAAGTGGGAAATTATGAAGTAGTTCAAAGCAAGAAATTGAGCGGTTTTGGTAGAAAGGATTTCACAAATCTAACATGAATAGAAGTGCTCTTCTAGTTACATTTTCAATATTTGAGGGAAATAAGATCTTACAGTTCAAACTGAATACAGGAAGAACTGCAGGGGAGCTGTTAGACTGGGGCAGAGCAAAGCTGGGCATGAGTTGTGGTGTAAGCTGCTTGTGGGAGACAGTAAACCTTCCATTCCTCAGTTTCCCCACTGAAATACAGAGGACCGTGATCTTTCCTGTGCACAGCCCTGGCATTTGATTTCCATCCCTCAAGTGCAGTGCAGTGCTGCAGGAGATGTTGCAGATCCAGGAGTAGGAGAACTGCCCCATCTCCTGCTGGTGACCACAGCTGTCATGAGCCTGGTTCCAGTGCAGGACCATCATTTTGGGCAGCACTGCACTGTGATACATACTGCAGCATAGCTGCTCCTTTTGCCTGCTGAGCTGAGCCTGGTCTGCACCATTTGTATGTACAGCCCCTATCAGAATAGGTCTCTTTGGCCTTCTGTAGATACTTCTTTGCTCAGACAATCTCATCATTCAGAGTGTATAGCAATTAAAAAATTGTCTCTGCATAAGAATGAAGAAAGTGAAATAAAAATGAAGAAAAATCAACTGTAAGAGAAGTTTTTAGAAAAGCTAATATTGGTCACTTTGTGATAGATGTGAAGTTATTGAAGAGCCTTGTTCTAAGTATGTAAAATTATATTAAAAGCAAAGCCTTTGCTGTTTTGTTTTGTTTCTCACATCTTTTGTTTTGTTGATCCTCACATCTTCCCTCTTTCTCTTTAAGTCTAAGCAAATCTGATAGATAGGTATGAACTTTCCTTATACAGTTTGTATAAGCCTCAAATAGCAATGGGTGGGGGAAATAATGTCATACTTTTTTAAATCAGCAGATTCTCATAGTCTAAGAGAGGAAATATTTTAAGCTCATACTTTTTAATCAAGATAATGCCAGTACTAATACTCTTTTTACCCTTACCCTTCTTCCAGGTATCACTGTAGATAAGCACGGATTTATTTACTTTGTTGATGGTACAATGATACGGAAAATTGATGAGAACGGTGTGATCACAACAATAATAGGTTCAAATGGCCTCACATCAACCCAGCCATTGAGCTGTGACTCTGGAATGGACATCACTCAGGTAGACACCTCGTTTTTATGTGTTGTCACTTCGATACACATTGTTGAGACAGATTACTTACCTTCTTGTACCAAGATTATATATTGAGTATGCTGGATGAGTCATATAATTCTGAACGGCACGGTATGGAGTAGTTCTTCACTCACATGATTATTTTAAGGTGTATAAATGTAAAATCACACATGATTTTTTTTCCCAGGAGATGGCCTGTGAATGTATAGAGGGTCTTACACAAAGAATACAAACTTTTTTAAAAAGTTGCTTGCTACTCTGAGATAGATCTACTAAGAAGGTAATTAGAAGTTTAAAGTGCTTTCCTTTAGTCCAGAATTCAGACTTATTTTTTGAACTAGAAAATGGAAAAAAATAGATATTTTGTTTAGATCTAAATCTGTTCTGAGTCATGGAGGAGCATTAGAGTAAGTGATTACACAACAGCAATATTGCGATGAAACTATTGCATTTCTATTTCTCAAATTGCTTTCCAGTTCTTGTGTCAAGAGCAATGAAATAGGAATAGTAAAATAAGAATAAAAGAACTTACCACATCTCTAGTTTATGCTAAAAAAGAAATATGGATAATCATGGAAAAACACAAATGGTACTCTTGAATAGTCAGTGAGCCACACCTACAGACAGCACAAGGAAGGACTTGGCCATTGCCAAGAAATAATTGAATTAATCAGCTTCAAAACAGGGGAGAAGCTGTACTTGAAAAAATCGTGAGGCAGTCAAATGACATACTAAATTATAATGGACTGTGGCAGCTAATAACCAGGATCAGGTTAATTTTGCATTTCATTTTCTCCCTACCCTCTCCTGTGTCCTTTGCAACTGGAGAATCATAGTTAAAATACAATGCATAACAATGGTAAGAGCTTGTTGCTTGTTTCTAAGTAGATTTTAAGTAATAGGAAATGACTGTGGTCTTGCATTCACATACCTGAAGAACATGGGGTCAATGTTTTGGTTAGTTCTTATCAAATATCACAGGTCAAATGAAGGGATATAATGCTGCTGTTGTAGAAGCTCTCAGAGATTTTATTACTAGAATCAGAACAGGAGAAGTGTCTGTGTTCCATTTCACATGTTATCGAATCACAGCATTCTTACGGCTGGAGGGGCCCTCTGGAGATTGCCCAATCCAATCCCCCTGCCAAGGCAGGGTCACCTGGGGCAGGTGACGCAGGAATGCACCCAGAGGGTTTGGATGTCTCCAGAGGTGGAGACTCCATGACCTCCCTGGGCAGCTGTTCCAGTGTTCTTCCTCATGTTGAAATGAAACTTCTTTTGATCTTGTGTGTTTAGTGTTTCAGTTGACCCTCTGTGTTTGCAAATGCAGGGAGGAGAACCTCAGCCTGCCTGTTCCCAGTTCTAAGACAGACAGGCCTTTGTACTCTCTCAGGTCCAGTTAATTTGTAATTATGCCATATAAAGTGGAACAGGGTCAGCTGGCTTAGTTGTGCTAAACCCAAACTTAAATTAGCCTGGCAATTGTTTTAAGATTATAGAGCTTCTGGGTACCTTGTCTCTTGCTCTGGCCCCTTGCCTTGAGGCCAGTCGTGCAGGTGCTGAGCAGCAGCTGACAGCCAGCAGCATTCCCACTCCACTGCTGCCCACCAGCTGGCAGGAGCGGTGCTTCATGGAACCCACAGCTGCCTGGAGCACATTCACTTGCTTCTTGGACACATCTAGCAACTGCCTGGGGCACCCATAGCCAGATTAGGTATCTCTGAGGTCATGGAAGGGTGCCAGGTGCAGCGTCTGCTCCCTGCCTTCTCCTTCTGGATCTGCGCTCTCAGGCTGTAGAAATAATTGCTTTATTTGCCTAATGTAATATGTGCTGTGTATTTGTGTTCAAATTTTTGCTGATTTTTCTCAGTAAGAAAATGTCTCACTAAATCTCAAATGGGGAGTTTTAATAGTTTTCATTTCCTTTTGAAAAATGCGACTACCCGTTCGCAAATAAGTATCAGCAGGGGGTCTGACAAATTTAGAAATAAAATTATTTATTTATTAAATTAAAACTAAATTTGAAAAGTGAACATTTTGGGCTGAAATCAAATGTGCTAAATTTGTAAAGTAGATTTAAATAGCCCTAAAATCTTAGTTCTTCATAGGTTAGCTACTTGCCAGAAACAAGTTTCCTTTACCTCACCCTACAACATAATTTCAATGCCATGGAGGAAGGGCTTCTGCAAAGTCATAGGTAAGAAAGATGTCACAGAGCAAATCGTTCTTCATACATGTGGGGTATGGTCTCCTATTCATAGAAGCAGGAATAAGCACTTCTTTTTTCCATGAACACTTCAGGTGTTTCCATACTGCAGCATCTACAGGAAAATATGGCTGCACTTTTCTTAATTTTTTTCAATTTTGTCAGTGTTCTGTGAAACTAAGACTTGGTCTTACCCATAAATTGAGATAGTCTTCAATTAAATTCTGAATGCATGACAGTAAATATTCTAAAAAACATAATAAATTACAGCATATAAACATGTCCCTAAAAAGTCGACAGTCTCATTTTCTAAGGGTAGCAATACTATATAATCTTCTGTATATTTTTCACTGGTAAGTGAAGTCTCAATGTGGACACTATGCAACCTAAAGCCTTTGGAAGCATTTCTTGTTTGGAGGATTTGTTTTGAGGGGGTTTAAGTAAACCCCTTTATTGAAATATTTCACAAAGTCCACACCTTTTGAGGTATTTCACATACACAGTAAATCGTAGGCATGAAATAAATACCAAGAATACATGTTCTGAAAAGTATCAAATTTTCTCAGTCATCTTCTTCCAGAATTTTTGCTGATAACCAGAAAAGCCTATGAAATAATCACGTCCCCTTGAAGTCAAGCATGTTAATCTGGAATTATAACAATGAAAATAATGGAAAGATATTTTCACATAGAAACAAGGGTATATCCTTGCAAGACTACTGAGTTTATTCCAGAATGGCATAAACATGAATGAAAAATGAATTTGGCCCATCTCCACTTAAATTAGTTTTTGGCTAAGTTACAAATGGCATTTAAATCAAGAGAATGTGGGTTGCTCACAAATTGTATATTTAAAGAGACTTATGAAATAGGTTAATAAAATCATTTCTCAAAGCTAAATTTGTTCTGACAGTAAAATCAACAACTTGCCCAAAATCAGTATTTCTTAATTAACTGAAGTATAAAAATGTACTCTTGGAATAAATATGTGGAGTAACTGTCCATTGCAAACACCACAATAAATGACAAGCTTTGACTTTAGGACATTCACTTTAATAAATTAGTTGATTATGAAAGGGTTTAATCATTTGTTCCAATATCAGTTTTCATGGTATTATTCTTGGTAATTGTTACATGTTTATTATTTACCGCCTTCCCCTTCTTAAGCATAATATTCTGCACTCATAATCAGGGGAGGAAAGGACAGATGGGGCTGAAAAGATTATATGTTGTGGCAAATAAACAAACATGCTCTGACTAATTACTTTGATCTCATACTTTACTGGGGGAATTTTAATCTGAATTTAGAAGGAAAGGGATACTCAGTTAAAGTGTTAATATGGTACACCAGCATTCTCAGTACTGTTTCAGCCTGTTCAGAACTTGGATAACTTTTCTTCTCTGCACAGATCACTTCAGTGTTCCTCAATTAGTTAATAGATAGAGCAAATCTAAAGAAAATGGCTCTTCAGAGCTATGCATGTGAAAATCTGTGTGTATGTGCTCAACACTTGCTATTGATGCCAGGACCTCAGCAGACACCTACGTGGTCATGAGCCACAATAGGAGTGCCAAGGGAAAGGACTGGAGTTGGAGAGAGAAAAAAAAGAGATGGGATCATCATTCTGTTTCACTGCCTGGTGGCTTTGGGCCGGATCCTCCTCTAGACCAGAGACCTCTCTACATTGCTTTTTATCTCACATGTACACACTCTCTTTGTGTTTGCACATCCCTAAGGTGCACTGACATTTTTTTAGTTTTGTATTGGTAGTAGATGAGAGCACATTTTGTGGGTTTATGTCTGTCTGTCTGCCTGTCAGTATTCTCCTCACAGTAAATTAAAAGCTTGGGCCAATTTCAAACAAATTTGTAGAGAAACACCTGCCTTCAGCAATTAAATTCCTACATGTTCCATAAAAAATATTAATCCAGTTGGAGAACAGAAATCTAAAGTCCCCTTTCAAAAGGAAATATTGCAGCATAAGCTTTCTTTTATTAAACTCCAGAGATTCTACTCAGGATGTAATAAATGCCCCATTCACAGGAAAACTTCATTTTGCTCTTGGATCTTATTAAACTCTGAAGTCAGTCAGCCGTGCGACAGAAGTCCTTAGGAAACCAGACTTCATCAGATCCAGTGTTCTTGCAAGTTATATTGACGTTGTGGGAGTTTTTGTGTGAAAGTAAAAACACTACAGCTCATCTTGAGTGATAAGCTTTGCTGTTCTGCTTCCATTGCTACAGTGAAAGCTGAGGAGAGAATTAGCAGATATTTCTACCATCTTGCAATTTCATCCTGTATCTTTCCTCCCATGAGAAATATGTGGGCTGAATTTCCACTGCTCCAAACCACAAGTCATTTATATCTGTGTGAGTGGCTGCAGGTATTATTTGGGAGCTGTTTAAACCAATCTCGAGCACAGTCACTGCAAATACAGAGACCAAACATTTGCAAGTCAACAGAAAATGAATCCCAAGAGCTTTTTCTTCGCCTGTAACCATGGCCTTGTTCTTGTACTTATGTCAGTCCCACTAGGCATGAGTCTGTGCCAGAGCAGTAGCTCTGACCTGATTGATGGTGTTAATAACTGTCACTGCTGTGTTCCGAAATGAAAGGTCTGGTTTGAAGACTTTTTCTTGACATTTGCACTTCATCAGCCTTTGTTCAGCAGTTCTCCATGTGAGGGAACCATCTATATTGTGTTGCCTCACATAAACTTCAGTGACACTGCAAAATGTTTTGCTCCCTTATAAAATTGTGACAGTGTTACTTATGTAGGCAATTTTCTTGCACAGGTCAAATTAAAAGGCAGATTCCTAGATCAGGGTTTTAAGACCATGCATGGCAGGAATGTTGTGTCCTGGACAGCCTGCTTTGAATGATGGAAAAGAGGGGAGAGGATAATAAGTAATGCTGTTAATGACCTACTTGAAATAGTGATGTGAAGGACAGACTGCTTGGAAGCAGAAGTGAAGATGAGCAGAATTGCTTGAAAATGTATTCTATATCTCCAAAATGCAAACACTGATATTGCTCCCACAGTCACAACTGCTGCAGGCACTCCCCAGCAGCATCTGCACAGGCACAATATGCTTCAGTGGCATTATGGAAGCCTTTTGAGCAGAACAAAAAGCTCCCAGGACATGGTGACCTCACTTGAAAGCAGCAATGAGGGTCTGCTCATCGGAGCAAGCACAGCCTGAACAGAACTTTCACTGGGTACATTTGGAGGAAGGAAAGAAAAACGTGAAAAGCAAAAACATGATCTGATGACCGGGTGAGAACAGGGGCAGCGAGCTGCCAGCACAAAACCAAATTGATTCTAGGCTGAAGTACTTTTAAGACAGGTTGAGAGTAGAATATTGCAGAGCAACTGCAAGATTACATGGGGCTGATTAATTAATTAGTATTGTAGGTCAGAACACACACTATTCTTTTAGATGTTTCTCTACGTACCTGACATTATGAACTGCATTCTTGTAAAAGCAGAAAGAAAAGGCATATTTTAACACTAGGTGTACAATATTCTAATTGTGCCATCAGAAAGGGATAACTTTGTTTTCACTGTAGCAAAGTATTGCAGAACTACTCCTGCTCTTTCCTTTCAGTTCTCTACCTGTCTTTTGATACATTCTTCTAGCTGTGAGCAGTTAATGCAGCATAAATATTCCAAATTTCTGAACAAAAGCACACAAAGCAGAAGTAACAATTTATAGACCCTTTTATTTTATCTGTGGTCTTCCTTTATAGAAGACTTCCAGAGCTTTTTTCTTTTTAGAAAATAATTTATTTTTTTTTCTGGGTTTTGCTGGATGAAGGAGCCCACAAAAGCTGTTATTTTTTTTTCCAAAACAGTCATCTTGTTCTCTGGTTCTTTTTTCTCTACTGCTTAATTTCATGTTCTTTCTTCTCTGGCTTTGCTGGAGTACCAGAAAAGATAACTAGAGTGGAAGTCGTGGCCCCAGAAAAGTCAGCAACTGTTTTGCCACTGACTTCAGTGGAACCAGGACTTTGCCAAGCTTAATTGAAAGGGTAGTGAGAGGCAAGTGTGTAGCAAGGAGCAGCTGTATCTCACAACAAGGTATGTGCTTCTGAGAAATGGACCAGAACAGGTCTTCACTGAGGCATTTTCAAACCTTTAAAAAAATGAGGCATCCTTCCAATTAATTGTTATTCTTTGGAAACCATAAGTCTGTACAAAATCATTCCAGCCATAATAGCATATTCAGGAGCAAGCAGTCATTAGCATCCATACTTCGAAGCAAAACCAAGCCAAAAGTCTTTTTTGAAAAGGATCTTCAGGTATAAGGGCAAATAATCTTTTCCCAGGGGTACAGGATCAGCTAATCTTCAATAGAAGCTGAGAGAAAAGAGGCTCATAGGATTAGGACCTCAGGTGAAAAAAAGTCTGAGAGCTCATAAATCAAACTTGCAGGTGTATAATGTGATTTTTTTGAATACCAAGCAGAAAGCAGGCTGGTTTCATCAGAACTAATTTATATTCCAATCAAATTCTTCTATCACTGAATTTGAAATATTAGTCATAGACGCGAGATAGCATCCGATGAAGTCACACTGCAAATTCTCCTTTAAAGCCCAAGTATTCTGTTTGTATTGGGCACCTGCAAAAAAGCAATTTATTTCAATTATCTGCCATAAATAATCCATTACAACTGAGTAAAACACTACGTACGTTTTAATGAACTTCCATCGATTGCATCCTTTCCTTTGATTGTTGAGGCAGTTTTAGACACTTGATGGGGAAGTGAAGGAGACCTCTGCTCATGACTTCCCTCTTACTTCCTTCTACACAGAGACAGGTTTTAATTATTTTTTCAAAAATTTGTTTCTAATAAGTAACTGCAAGAAGGAAGAATCTTATGTAAAAATTGGATGGCTGGGGAGAAGGGAGCAGCTCAGCCCTGAGTCCCTGAGTGCTTTCAGATGCATCCTTCCAGCCAGAGCCTCCACACTCACCAAACGCTGCCTGCACACGCACAAAGCCCTTGCACATAACAACCCACCAATTCCAACTCATCCAAGCTGCCTGGCCACCCCCAGACTTTCTCTAGCTCACCCACCACCTGTGGCACACTGCCCAGCTCCACAAACTCCTGACCCTCTCATAGCCATCTGCGGAATGGGTTCCCAGATGAGAAGCCTCTCTTATTTTGGGCTCTCCAAAAAAAAAGGCATTCCATGCCTTTCTAGATTTAGAACTCAGCTGCTGAAAATAAAAAACTATTTATTGTTCTGAATAGGAACCTATTGCAAAACTTATTTCAACAAACTTCTCTCAATGTTCCACCTTTTATTCCATATGTGCAAGTAGCCTTTGATTATCTCTCTTATCTAAATATGGTTTCAGTACGAAGGAGTCAAGTAGATCAGTTATTTTTGGCAGAGGCAATTTTGTATTGCACTGTGGAAAATGTTCAGTTCAGCTTTGCCAGACTGGTGGGAGTCTGCAATGTGTTGAGATATATTGGTTACTACATCTGTCTTTTCTCATCAGTTGCAGAGACATAATGGACAAAATGTAAGCATGAAGGAGATATTGATACCTAATCTATTATCTATATTTGCATATACAACTGAGTGTGCATACAGCTGTATGTGGTTTCTCCATACACTGCAGAGCTACCATAAGTAATCAGATAGTGAAAGCTGGTCCCTGATATCCTGGTCTCCAAGCCCAAGGTCGTTCTGCTGAGAAGAGAATGTGGGTGTTGAAGGGAACATGCAGAGCCAAGCCGAGCAGGCAATGTCCCTCCTTTTGTTTTAATCCAGTGGTTCATCCACATCCACCTGCAAGGTTTGCCTGTGATTTAAGAAACAGCTATTGTCCTGGTTTAGGGCAAATTTGGGAAAGGACCTCCAAATGGGGTCCCCTCAGAAAGCAAATCCAAGCAGCCCCTCCCCCTCAACAAATCCAAGGAAAGGAGATTTCCTTGGAGAGAAGTGGAAAAAAACTGTTTATTTAACAGAAATTTAATAATATTAAACAATAAAACATCTCACTGTTCAATGAAGTGGCAAATCCAGGAAAAAGTCATTTTCATGTGATTCAGCTCAGTCTGCTCAGGTTCTTATCAGTCCTTCTGGTGCTGGAAAGTGCCGAGGCCCAGGCCCTGGTGTGCCACAGGCGTGAGCACCTGGGGTTTGGCTGGGTGTTTTCAGTCCAGAGCAGGTTTGAACAGATCCAAGGAAAAAATAAAAGAAAAACAAAAAAAAAAAGGTCCAGGGAACTCCTCTACCTCAGCTAGCTAAAAACTAACTAAAAGCAAAGGAGAGGTCTGTCCCACTGTCTGTCGGTGCTGCAGACAGCACAGCCCAGGAGCAGGATGCAGGGCAGTGAGTGCTCTTTCTCAACACAAACTGCAGCTTCTTCTTCCCCTGCTTCACTCTCAGAGCCAGTCTTAAAAGTGCAGAACTTAATATGTAACATAAGCCAGGTGACTGGGGATACAAGCATCATAAAGTCACCCCAGGACAGATATTTTGATGGAGGTAGTTCCTACTTAAGCCATGTTTTTCAAAATTTTCAGGGCTGGAACTGTGTACATGTTGCTTTCCTCCTCTCCCCAAGCAGCCCTTCACATATTTATGGGCTAAAGGACCTCCCACAGATGTAACCAGTTTTTTGTGTTATGAAGTGAATAACAATAATAACTGAGCTCTGTGTGGAGCTGTCCTTACTGCCTCTGTTTCAAACTTTTCAGATTGTGCACTGTATTCTGGTTTGGCCATTTGGAAATGTTGCACAGCTGGTTTTTAGGGAGAGGGCCAGGAGAGTGACAACCAAATGGGTTGTCACAAGTCTGGAGTTTGAGAGCAGGGCAGGTTTGAGGGCAGCAGACACCAGAGGTGGTCTGTCCTGCAGAGATGTCACACACTGCAGGGATAGAAATTCTTGCTTTGGCTTGGTCAGAGTAGGTATTGTGGCAGGAGCTGCGGCCTGGGCAGTGACAGCTAAGAATGCCTGATTTCGCCTCTCCATAATACCATGTTTGCTGCAGCGTCTTTTCTACCAGTGGCTGTGCCAAGGGAAAAAATAATGAAAAGACACTGTGTCAGTGGAGGAAAAAAATACAGATATCAGGACAGAAAAGGGTTCTACCCATTTATTGTATGACACACAGAGGGTGTGCTTAAAGTTGTGCATTATGGGCTTCAGGTCACGGAGAGCTGCAAACAGAATGATAGAGAGCACCATTTTATACAGTATGTTACTCTGACAATAACACATTTACAAACAAATTAGTTAAAATGTCTGAAGGACATTCAGCTTTTACAAACTGGGCCTCATCTCCTGCTGATAGCTTCCTTTGGGATGAGTACAGCCTGCAAAATGATACATTGCCTTAGAGAATAAATTTATGAAGTTTAGTAATGTAGGTCACATTGCAGGAAATCATAAAAGTCTGAACATCACTCAATAGCCATTCAGTCAACTGCTCAAAGCAAAATGGGAAACTGAACAGTGTGTAGTTGTCTCTGGTGAGAACCAGGAAAAGTCATGATATGATGAAAACCCTTTAGGTCCTCCATCCATATGTATTTTTTATTTCTTTTTTCTTGCCAATTCAGAATTAAAATTCTTTGTCCATATCAACAGTGACAATAAAACCAATGTGATTTTTGCTATTGCTATCATGAGCTATAAGTCTGTTGAAGTGTTCATGAAAGGTGTGCCAAAAATTTAAAGAACCAGAAGAGTTCAATTGGTTGAAATTTGTATAAGTAGTATAGTCCTAAGGAACTAATTTCATTGTGAAATTATTTTGTATGCTTTCAGACAGCCAAAAAGATTCATGCTATTTGCTTAATTTTTTTTTTTTTGTATTTGGTTTGAAGGAATAAGAAAGAGATTTTAAAAGGACATTTCTGGACCTAGTACTTGCTAGGGGTTTCTTTAGCTTTCTGGGTCTAGAAGCTGCTAGAAGCCTGAGATTCAGGTTTTAGGACCTCACTAGAGATGTCAAGGGTCGTTCTGAAGTCATCTAGGACTTTTTAAGGTATGGGGTCATTCTAGACCTACAGCTTATGGACCAGGGGAATCCATGGCTTCTGGAGCATGGCTAGAGAGCCACTGGATCTTTTTCCTGGGATAGTTTGGAAGCCTTTTAGAGATTTTTCTTAGAGTCTGCTTAGGATTTCTGTGGATCCCTTTGAGCCATTCTAGGCCTGAAGCCATTCCATGCCTTTCTAGATTTAGAACTCAGCTGCTGAAAATGAAAAACTATTTATTGATCTGAATAGGAACCTATTGCAAAACTTATTTCAGGTGCATTTTTAAAATCTCTTTCCTAGAGTCTTTTTGGAAGGCAAGGAAAGAGGACGCCTCACCTTCTACATCCAAGTTTATCCATCACAGGCTTGAGATCTGTTACTGAGTCAAATAGCAATTATTGAATTTTGCTTAAAAAAAACTTTAGTTCTAAACGTTATCCTTGTAAGTTGTTCTGGCACGGTCTGACAATGCATATCCAAATATGCATCACAGCAGTAACCAAAGCTCTGAACTGACAGAAATTTAAAGCAGAGTGCCTGCTTACAGTCTCAGACTAGAATCAAACGTTCTCCACTACACTTTCTTGTATTTAATCAACATAAATGCTTACACAGAAGAGTAGCTGCACAGAATGCTGTTGTCTTGTTTGTTCTGCAAAATGCAAGGTGCCTAATTTTTTTCTGTTAGCTGTTTGAAGTCTTACAGCAGTATGTGTTTGCTTTCCATTCAGCACCACAGCTAGTTTGTTTGCATTCGTCTTCCTCTGTTGAAAGAGCTATTGTGCAAATACTTGTGAAAGATTAGTTGCAGAAAATTATCTTGTGATAACAATTGGTCTTGGTGCTAATTTCTGTAAGTAAGAACTCAAATTACTTCTGTTGCTTTTTCTGCCTACCATTTTTATAATAAGGAAAAAAAATGTATAATTTAAAGATAATCATGAAACTTTTCTGTAGCTGTTTTGCTTTAACTTTCTGCTGCAATTCAAGTAAAGAATTAGTTCACTCATAACATGGATTTTAAAAAGCTATTACTACTGAATTGCATAACATAGTAAGGATTTGCCATAGAAGATGCCCTGTCATAAGCATGAATTGCAGGATAGCTATTTTTCCCATCCTGTTTTCTTTCCCTTGCAGAAGTTGTATTTGCGAGTTTAACTCTTAAGGGAAAGCTTAAACCACAGAAGTGAATTTGTATTTTTTTGTGAAAGCTGTGGAGTTGGCATTTGTTCTGATCCTTGTATGAATGTTTCACAGCCCTGATCTGGCTGAGGAGCAGTTTTGGCATCCACATCTCAACTGGAAACCCCCTAGCAGCAGCTCCTCATCCTTTGTGTCCCCCTGTCGCACTTTCTGCCCATCCCTGGAGTTAGAGGAACTCTGCCCTGAGGAGCAGAGCTGTTGTCAGAGGTCAAGATCCTGCAGAAACAGGCAGTTTCCTGGGCAAAAATCTGCAGGAAGTTTTCATTTCAATAATTTAATTTAAATTTTCGTTTTGAGCTTGACTCAGAATTCAGGGAAGAGTGAGTATTTGGGTGATAGATATATTCACAGTGGCTGGTGTTGCTGAAAGGCAGGGGGGTTGCCTTTTTCAGTTTTGGAAATTTCATTTTATGTATCCTTTCATCCTCTTAGTTTTCAGGCCAGATGATTCAGGCTTTTATGAACCTCAGCAGTTATTGGAAACAAAAGACACAATAGCATGCTAGCTCCAGCCCCTCACTGTTCTCAAACAGCTCTTAATTACTGTCTCAATTAAAGCTTTTCCAGATACTCCTTTCACCTTATCTGCATTGGCAGCACACTGGCTTTCTGTATCCAGAATTTCTGAGCCCAAAACAGAGAGATGCAGCCAAAACTCAAGATTTATGCAACCCCACTTTTGGGCCATCTTGTCTGACAAGCCCCAGGACCTGGAACTGTGAGTTACAAAGTGAGGCAGAACGGAGCCAGTCCTGTTATTAGCTAGATTTCCACCTGGTCCCATTCCCTCCTTTTGGCTGTGCAAATTACCTGCAGCAGCATGTTTGGAGGACATCTATTCCCACTCCAGCACTGGAGATATGTTTGGGTTAGATTCAAATTCATGGTCTATTTTGAGATACTGTAATTGAAGAGTCCAAGATTCCTCCTCTCAGAGGTACCAGTCTGTTCTAAATACTTTATAAATTCCTTCTGGGCACTTAACAAAGTGTTTCTTTCATAGCCTGCGTAAACCACGGGTACCATGTTTAAACAGACTTAAATGGCTTAGCAATCTAAGTCCCATTGATTTTCATAGTTAGTGTGCTTATGTGACGCTGGATAATATTCTCTCTATTGTTAAATAAAGACCATTTGAAAACCGTCCCCATAGAAATCAACTTTTCCTGTCGATTTACTAGACCCCAGATACAGTCTTTGAAGTTGTGAAGCAGTAAAAAATAACAAGAAATTATGGTTTCATAATTTCTTTTTATTTTTTATTGCTTCACAACTTCAGAAGAAGAGAGCTGGGAAATGAGAGCACAGCAAGTCTTGTGGCAAGTGAAGCAAAGACAAGCAGTGAAAACTGTTAAAGCAGTGCCTTTCCTTCCTATTCCTGCAGCAGGTCCCTCATCAGCTGGAAATAATTGACAGCAAAAGCAGGTTGTCAGGGAGACTCTCTAAGCCAAGATCCTGGAGAACTGGTGGCCTCAGACCTCTGAGTCTGTAATGTGCCCCAGCTGCTTTCCCAGCCCAGGGTAGAAAACAGCAGCCATTAAGTTGTAAAACTCATTTATTTGGGTTTTTCACTGGGGACCAGTGAGTGCAGAGAGCAACATTTGTGAAGTCTAGGCCAGGGACTGCTACAGCTGAACTGTAAAATTCTGAATTTTACACTATGAAGCGTCAAAAGCAGGAGACACAAAGGCTCCTCCAGAATGGGTTGAGGCTGTAATCCCACCATAGGGAAGGGTTCCCCAGTGTCAAACCACAGGACCTGAATTGTGTTGCCATGTGCCATTAAAAAAGGAGCAAAGCTGACATGAGGAGCTGACAGTGTCAGTGCCAACAAAAGGAAGAGCCCAGAGTGAGAGCAAACTGACAGAAAATGATGAAAAAATATACGTGATTGTCAACGGGAAAAAAATAGAGAGAAATATATTTAGTGAGACATCCTGTGAAGAGTTCAGGGAAGCAGAACCAGTCTCCTTCAGCCTTGTGAACTACTGGCTCACTCCTAATGGCCTACCTGTGTGACTCCTTCCTTGGAGCCACTTCTTTTCTAGGAGGAAGGAGAAAGAAGGGTTTAGGCAGGAAGAGAGAAAAATGCTATTTAGAATAAATAGTGAATAAAAGGGTTTGGCCTGGAAACAACATCTGGAGTACAAATAGAACCCATGGGAATGGCTTAAGTCTGTGTCAGGGGAGATTTAGGTTGGATATTAGGAAAAGGTTCTTCCCCCAGAGGGTAGTTGGGCACCAGAACAGGGAAGTGTTCATAGCACCAAGTCTGACAGAGTTCAAGGAGCATTTGGATAATGTCCTCAGGCACATGGTGTGATTTTTGGGGTTGTGCTATGCAAGGTAAGGAGTTGGACTTGATAAATGTGGGTCCTGCTCTCCCAGTATATTCTGTGACTCTTAGGATAAATAAAAAGATTAAAAAATGGAAGTTAGCAGAAAAAGAGAAATACAGAAGAGGCCATGAGCAGGTCTTCAAGTGCATATCCTAGAGCTGAAGAAAGGCAGAGGCAGCATAAACAGAAGTGCTTGAAGCTGAGCAGCACAGATAGGAAGTAATCCATCAGTCAGGACTATCAGAAAAAATTTGGCATGAATTTTATGCTGCTACATGAAATTGAATCAAAATAAACAAGCAATGCATGGCAAGAAATCAAAGCAATGGTGAAGTCTTTCTAGGGATTTATGCAGCTTCTTTTAATCCATGATAAATGAAACTTATCCCAGTAAAATTTACCCCCACAACCAAACAGTTAAGCTCTTGAAACTGGTATTTGCAGACAAGAATAAATTTTTCGCTCTTTACTTGTCTTAGTTTGATATGAACAGTATAAATTGTTTGATATGATTTGTTTAAAACAGTACCAAAAATGGCTCAGCCATCAAATGTCAAGCAAAATGTGCAGAAAGTTTTATCCATATGTTCAAAACCAAAAGTGAAGCAGTGTTCTTCACAAACTAACCCATGGATATGTGTACCTCCTCAGGCACGTATGGTTAAGTGTATGTGTGGATTCTCCTAGCAGTGCCATTGGGCAAAAAAACTCACACTACTAATTTATTTGTCAAGCTTTGCTGTGGGAAAATTGAGTGGGTTTGTGTGGCAAGGTTTGTGTTAGCAGAGGGATGCAGGGATGGCTTCTGTAAGAAGCCCCCATGTCCAGTGGATCCAAGGCCACCTGGCACCAAGACGGACCCAATGCTGGCCAAGGCATTAGCAGCAGTGGTGACACCTCAGAGATAATGTGTCTAAGAAGGAGAAAAAAATCTCCTCAAGAGAGAGGAGTGAGAATATGTGAGAGGAACAGCTTTGCAGACAGCCAGGTCAATGAGGATGGAGGAGGAGATGCTCTAGGTGCTGGAGCAGAGATTCCTTTGTAGCCTGTGTTGCAGCCCATGGTGAGATCTCACAATGAAAATTAATTTAAACTAAAGCCACCTTAGTGCACTTTGTGTTTTCCAGAACACTTGACATGAAAAAATGTATTAGAAAGCCAGACCAGTGGGTGTTAATTTTTCACTTCTCAAACCAGAGATGGATTATTAGATATAGCTGGAGTCTTTATGTTGACAGTTAAATGTTGAATTCCCAGAAAAGCTGACATATTAATACTTATATGCAAAAAGTATCATTGCTCAAGGGTTCACTTGTTTTGTCAGTGATTTCCATTGTATATACTCAGTCTCCCATGAACCAAACCAGAATTGTCACCTGAAAATTTCAGTCTGTGAAGAGTAAACAAACCCTGGCTGGTTGTTTATCATGGGATAATCAGCAATGCCATTTCTGGTCAATGCTCAAAAAAAAAAAATCCCCATTGAATATAAGAAAAAATGCTTGGAATTGGCCCAATTTAGACTTACAAAAACACATACATATTTGGAAAAGGACTTTTTTACACAGACTTCTGAAGCACTGCTTCAAATTTAAAGATATATTAACTGATTTAATATTATAATCTTAACTGAGGTTTTGTCTTGAAAAATTTTGTAGTAGACACAGTGGTGTCCGATGAAAATCGAGGTGCTTCTCTAAATATGTTTATTGCCTTTGAATGAAGCACAACTGATGGTTTGGTCACAGAACTGCCAGAGGGCAGCTTGGTTTAACAAGAAGTAAACAACCAGTGACTTTTCAAGGTAACAGTGAACCTGAGGGTGCAGTTACACTTCAGCTTAAACTGATTTAGGTGATTAGTTTTTTGCCAGCAAAGTGTCCTGAACCTGCTCTCTGTAGGAACACATAAGCTGGCCTTGCCAGTGGGGACTGCACTGGGAGAAGGGATGGAGTGGGACAGTAGCAGTCGCGTCTTACACCAGTTTAAGATGTCATGAAGGCTAATCCTGACAAGAACAGTGCAGATTATTTCTAAATCTGTAAAATTCTTGTTCAGATTAGGAAAGTTCAGTGATTTGTGTTATTGTGTATGTTTGATTTTACCATTATCTATTTACCTATTTCACCATTTTTTCCCCTCCAAGTTCACCAGCATAAGCTTGTAGTGTGCAGCAGTTGGTTTTTATGCTGCAGCCTCCAGACAGGTGTATCCTACCTTTAATATTTCAGATGAAATTTAACCACGGATAAACCATCCATGACTGCTTTAAACCACAGAAGGGAACCTGTAGGAATGACCTTCAGTTAGCTTTGCAGAGCAGAGAGCTGGGTAGCAGTTCTGGTGTAGGAACAAAAATTGTTGGGATGTTTCCAACTAAAATTTTATTTATTTTTACCTCACTGCAGCTAATTTTACAGATATGAGCAGTATGAAAGCAAATATGCTTGCAGTTAACAGCTGTTAAGCTTTAGGCACATTGCTTCAAGTGAAATGTGCAGCTGCATAAGAGTTTCTTCTATCTCAGTAAACCAAATCAGCCTCAAATAAACCAGAGAAAAAGTTGTTTAGGCCAAAACTAGTCCCTGTTTATCTGCAGAACACCAGACATACCTTCACAGTGGGAGAAATTCACATTATTTTCTGGGCAAAGGCAGTGTAGCTGATCCATAGGAGAAAACCAGCTATCAAAACATGGCAGGTACTAGGCAAGGTCATTATGGTAAAATAGATGGTTTTGTCCCAGATTTGTAATTGTGAATAACCTAGTTACAGTTAATCAAAGATTATTTTTACAGCAGTGCCATCTGTGGAGGCCCTTAAAGTTGAAGGTCTCTATTGCCATTAAAATTAATCCATCTACTTTGGTAGAAAAAACAATTATTCTGCATTAAAAGGTGCATTGCAAATACTTTTTTTTCCAAGCTTCCTGGAGAAAGCCATGTTGAGATTTTTCAGTTAAGTGAAGAGTTTTATTTGGTGTCCCAGTGAACTCTCAGTTGAAGCAAGAGCTAAGAGTGGTGTGCAAACCAGCCTCAGAGCAGTGGGTGGAACCCAGGCAGTCACACGTGTACAGAAATTAGCACTGTTATGAGAGGAATCTGTTTCCAACTGCCTCATCACATTCAGCATCATTTGGAAGGACTCAACCACCTGGTTCAGAAGAAATCTTGAGCCCAACAGCATTACTCTTGATGCCAGTTATGATGCTGTCTGGTCAAAAGGACTGGGCACAAGGAGGATTTGGATTGCTCTGTGAACCTTCGTAATTGTGTGGTAACCATGCAGGATGAGACACGGCAGCTGCAGTGCCCTCACATAATTAAAACATCAGATACCAAACCAACAGTGCACTTCTGGAAATGAGATTATTCAAGAAATACTGCTGCTTGAGAAAGAGAGAGACTTGGCCTCCAGCCTGACTGCCAAGCTGACCCCAGGCAAGCAGGTGGCTAGTGATGGCCACACACTCCACCATATGGTATTCCTCAGTGCTGAGCATTGTGTTAGCATCAGCAGTCTCTACACTCATAGTGCTTTTAATTAGCATAGTGGAAAAATGAGCAAAAACAGCATCAAAATTAGTAAGTGAAATAGCAAAAGCTTCTGTGACATATAAAGCATATAAAACATTTACATTTTAGGCTGGTAATTATTGTCTTCTGATGATTGAAATATTTAAACCAGAAAAATTCCACTCAGATAAACGCAGCCATCTCTTCATGAAGGATAACAAGTAAAGCATCCTGAGACAGACAAAAATGTGATTTCTCACAGTCTCAGGGGCTCAGTTGTTTTCTGACCTTTCCAGAGACAACCTGGAGTCCAAATCCTCCACTGGCCATGCTCTGGGGAGAGGGACCAGCCTGCTCTGTTGTTTTGTTGTTTCCCAGTTCAGCAATCTTGCGCTGCCTTTCTCGGCAGAAGGAGTTTGAAGCCCTGGCCAGCACATGCTGTAATCAGCAGCCTGTGTGTACTGGTTGCCTTTTGGGTTGACAGGCAGCCCCACTTTTAATTTGAAGCATGTTTGATTCCTCTGGATCACAGTGCAAAAGGTATCAGATGAGTGAGGTCATCTTCCAGCTTGGTTTGATACTTCCTTTGGTTGTCATTCTCACCTGCATGGAGAAAGGCAAGAAGTTACCCTTAAGTATGATGAATTTACTTAATCCATGACTGAAATAATGAATTCACAAAGCAAAATCATTATAAATAATTATGCTTGGCTACATTATCATACAAAGTATGATATATTGGTGTATTATTTTGTTACAAAATATTAAGCTTATATTTCTTGTGGCATATAAGTCTTATTAACATTTCTTGCTTAGTAAATAAATAGTGGAAATGTGTCCTACCCTTCCAGTATGTCATTTTCCTTTTGTGCTAACAGGCAATTAAAGTGTTATGACATTGACAACCTCTCACTGTTTTCCACTCTGCCAGCATTGACTGCAACCTTGGAACAATAACATTCAGACCTAGAAAATTTTCTGGCTGAAGTTGCATGACATGAAGTGTGTGTTTTTATTTGCATGACTGCATAGGTATAATAAAGTTCCCATTTTAATGGACTTGTGCAAATACCTCTCAGAGGATGCTAAATTACTTTTCGAAGCAAATTTTGTTCCACACTGGAGTGGGACCTCAGAAAAGAGTATGCTTGTTGAAATTTGTTCCAAACCTAATTAAAGGTACTAGAGAAGCAGTGCTGAGAGAATCTGCCAGATGTCTTGATGATGTGATCAGAGATGGTTGAATAAAACTGCCATACTGCCCTAATCATTCTTTTTCCATTTTTCTCCCTGCCTTCCTCTTAATGTTTTTTCCAGGTGCGGTTAGAGTGGCCAACAGACCTCACAGTGAACCCTCTGGACAATTCACTGTATGTCCTGGACAACAACATTGTCCTGCAGATCTCTGAGAACAGGCGTGTGCGGATTATTGCAGGGCGCCCCATACACTGCCAGGTGCCCGGCATTGACCACTTCCTGGTGAGCAAGGTGGCCATCCATTCCACCCTGGAGTCAGCCAGGGCCATCGCTGTGTCCCACAGTGGAATCCTCTACATCGCAGAGACGGATGAAAGGAAAATCAACCGTATCCAGCAGGTCACAACCAACGGTGAAATTTCTGTTATTGCTGGAGCCGCCTCAGATTGTGACTGCAAGATTGATCCTAATTGTGATTGTTTTTCAGGTAAAGAGATGCTTGTTATTTCCTGTCTGTTGTGTGTTGAGGTTCTCTGATAAAGATCTGCAGATCAGCAAAGTAACAAGGGGAAGGAGAGACAAGCAGTGATTCTGTTTCCTTGGAAAGCCCAAAACCTTATCAGCAGATCTTTGTGAATTTAATCCATTGACTTCTGAGATGTGAGTCTTCCGTTTCCACTGGAGGAACTTTGGGATGGTCCTAGCTTTTTCTCTTTTGATACAGTGATTGCACACTATTCAGAATTATTTCGAAATCTGGCTTGCTGTGTCAGCTGCATTTGCCCCTGTTGAAGATGATACCAAATTGTACCTAAATGCTACTGGAACAGAGGGGCTTCATATCAACAAACCAGCTTATGCCTTCTCATCACTCATGTCTTGCTGCATCACCAGAAAAATGGTGCAAACATATAGTGTGTGGAATTTCTTCTTCTTTGTGTGTTTTAAACTGGAACAGCCAGTGCCAGGCCTGCAGTGCACTTCTAGACATTCTCAGCAGCAGAGCCACTCTCCCCTGCCTGCACCAGAACAAAGTGTGGCTCTCTTATTTCATAAAAACATAATGGGACAAAGGGCAGCATTCCCATACAGAGGTGTGCAGTATGTTGCCATCTTGACATCTCTAAGAACCACCATGTTCAGCTCCATAATAATGTCATCATAATTCTTAAGCCTCTCATTTCAAGTAAAAGGTTAATTACTGACAAGAAAGCATTAAGTATGTCGAGAACGGAGAGGAAAAAATGCAAATGGTCTTCCAGAGAAGGTGGGTTGCTAACCCAGCATTGTAATGATAGTCAAAGTCTCCTGTGCATTGCCAAGTGTTGCCAGCTTTAGTGGTGGCTGCAGGAGACCAGTGAGGAACAGAATTCTGGACAGGATTGCTACTGGGGAAAACTACTCTCAGTGCTGAAAAGTTAAAAAACTGTGGCAAATCTAATGTTTGTGCCAGCCTGGTTTGGTGAGAGGTGGGGTCAGCTTGTAAGAAAGATCCACTGGTTTTTCCATTTCCAAGGAAGCATGCCCAAACACTTCAGCAATTTCACGTCTCAGTCAGGAGGAGAGTAGTACACACAATAATGTGTTTTTCCCTAAGAGTGAGGTTTAATATGCTTTCTTGCTAGTTACAGAAAATTCTGCTCATGTAAACTCATTTTGATAGACACATACAGCCCACAATAATGCAAAAATCCTTTTGAAACCTTAAATGACACAAACCAAGCGTAACCAAAGTAAATTGTCAAGAGATATTGAAAGGGATTGTTTCTCAAGGCACTTCTTGGCTACTGTTCTGATTTTGTTTTCCTGTAGTGTTGAGTTTTTAATAACTATAAACTAATCTTTCTTTCAGTGTCATTTTAGTTGAATTACTGGGTTTTATTTTCTTTTTGTTTACAACACAATTCTACTTTAACAACATGCCAACAGACTTTAAGTAGGGAATGAAATGTCAGGTATCATGGTCTTTTCTTTCATAATTCTGCATTAAAGCTTTCCTTAACAGCAGGGTTTGGGACTCAGCAAAAATGCTGTGAATTAGATAATTTATATTCCTGTTTGTCTTCAGTGAGAATTGTAATTCAGTGAGAATTTAGAATTGTACCAACCTTGGATAATAGGGATTTAATTAGTTGGAAGAGGATATTGTTTTATTGACCTGTAAATGATACTGAGGAGAAGCAGTGTGTCAGGCTTAGGGGATCAGCTTAAACAAGGACATTAGAGATTGCTAAAATTACCATTTCTCCTCCAGGTGATGGTGGATATGCCAAAAATGCAAAGCTGAAAGCACCTTCTTCCCTAGCAGTGTCTCCCGATGACACGCTGTACGTGGCAGACCTGGGCAACGTGCGCATCCGCGCCGTGAGCCGGAACAAGGCTCACCTCAGCGACACCAACCTGTACGAGATTGCCTCACCTGCTGACCAGGAGCTCTACCAGTTCACCATCAACGGCACCCACCTGCACACGCTCAACCTCATCACCAGGGACTACATCTACAACTTCTCCTACAGTGGGGAGGGGGATGTTGGCACCATCACCAGCAGCAACGGGAACTCGGTTCACATCCGCAGGGACACGAGCGGGCTGCCCCTGTGGGTCGTGGTGCCGGGGGGCCAGGTCTACTGGCTCACCATAAGTAGCAATGGGGTTCTGAAAAGGGTGTATGCCCAAGGCTACAACCTAGCCCTTATGACATATCCTGGAAACACGGGGCTTTTAGCAACCAAGAGTGATGAAAACGGATGGACAACTGTGTATGAGTAAGTCCATGCCATTAAATGCCTGGTGCAAGGAAGCCTATTTTAAATGAGCACTGAAACTTTTTTTAGATAGTTCTAGTCGTTTAAAAAGAAACCCTCCTACTAACACTGTGTGAGACAGGAAAAGCAGTTTTGTTGCACAAGCTTTTAAGACAAAGCACTGTCGTTTCTTAGGTGCTTAAACTTGTCATATGTAAATGCTCTGTGCACTGTGCCTGTTAAGTACAGCAGAAATTGCCTGAAATTACACTTCATTTGCTCTTTCTTGTTGTGAATCTGTTTCTCTAAATGAAAATTATTTTTTTTTTTGTAGCTTAAGGGTACAGGGAAGTTGTGATATGAGTCAGGAATTTGCAAATTCCTGAGGAGGGCAAAAAGGGGAAAATTAGCATACTAATCAGAGAAGGGAGTGTTGCAAAGAAAATTGAGAATCTCAGTGGAAGGAATATTCAAAGACAAGAGTGAGCTTGTCACTATCAGCAGAGGTAAAGATATATAATAATAGCAAAAGGATATGTTATAGCAAAAGCCTATATATAAGGGGAGTAGGAAAGGCTTCATAAACAAGACCATTGACAGAACTTCTAAAAACAAGACAAGACAGTAAAAGATGGAGTCAGAACATCCCAATCTGGTCCCAGAGAAAGAACAACCCAAGAGAAAGTTCATTTTTGATTTATAAAGAGGTGTGTTGTATCCAGATTTCTGATTATTCATAATTAATTGTCATAATCCCTGTTGGAGGATGCAATAAGTGCTGGATGGAAATCACGTTCCTAGTTCAGAGTCCTTAAGGAGGATAATAGTGCCTGATTTCTGTGGAACGTAGGAGTTCATGGTCCAAAATTAAAATGAAAATGGTCCGGGTGAGATTGGAACAAAAAACACATTTATAGGAAGGGAGTTACTGCCTGAGTCACCTGGAGAGGTAGTTGTGTCCCTGTCATTACAGGTTTTTAGAACTACAATTTCTTCAAACGAAAGTAGGATAAAAGCAGAGAAAGTGCTACCTAGTATGTGGATTTTTATTCAGCAGGATGTTTCTTCATCCTGTTCTCTATTATTCTGCCAAAGACTAAATTAATAGGGTGGGCATAAGTATAAGCTATTAGAGAGGGCCTTTTTTACAATACATGAGAAAACAAAAGCATACAGGATCTTCCTGATTCAGTTATCATTATCAAACACCTATTGATGGAAATTTAAACTCTCTTGCAACAACACAAAGCTCACTTTTACCCTGGCGCTGTTCAAACACTGATCAGAGTCACCTTTTATAAACAGAACTGACTGTAAATGTATGTATGGTTCTTTTTAATAATTTCAGTGCTCAGAGTTAGCCATTTATATCCCCACTTGATGATGGTGTCAGTCCAGGCCACGGACCAATGACACTTTCAAAGAGCCTTTACAGTAGCTCCAAGTCATGTCTATTAAAATGCTGAACAGCAGGCCTTGTAGCAAGGCCTTGATTGTTAGAGCATGGGAGAGCAGAATATTTTTAGTCATGTGCCTTTCAGTCCTGACATTCTTACTCTGTCCCACCGACATTGAGCATAAACCGTTTCACACAACTATTGCTTTTTCCTCTTTTTAAAGTACCGCTCAAGTGTTGAAAGTTCTTTTCAAGGACTTTACCTGCTTACAAGTGCCTCCCACTGTATGTAGTACAGATCAATTCATGAAGTACCTGTGCCTGGAAGGATTTATATGATGTATATGGTTAACACAAAGAAATTCTGCTAAATTATACAGTTTTACATACTTCCCCAGCTTTAACTGCAGGCTGGGTAACACTGTCCTCACCAATGCTTTGAGTTGTCCAGGCTTTCCATGACCACACACTCCTGCCAGCTTACATCAGTCAAGGAAAAGTAACATTATTACAACTTTAGCATTACAAAAACAGCAACAAAATTAAATAATGTCAATTAAATAAAATCATGTCATTAATATTTATGTTCAATCCAATATCTGAAGTAATTTTCATGATACATTACAAATTCCTCAATGACTGAAACACAGAATGTCACCTGATCAGCCCCAGTCAGAGGGGCAGTGGGCTGTAAGCACCTCTGTGCTGAACATTTGTGCTGCTCACCTGCTGCCATGAATAGGGCTGTGATGGCTTTAGTTGTCTTTTACCCAAATGCTGTTTTCCAGGGAGTTCACATTCTGTGCTGACAGCCAGTTTCAGTTTGAAAGTTAGAATTTTTTGAAGGGTTTATTTATATATATGAATTGCTTGTGAGCATCAATGATAATTGGAACTTCCAAATTGCTTGAAGTCATCTTCTGTGCTTAAGCTAGATTTGCATTCACATCCAAAAGTTCAACCCATGGCACTGTCAAGCTGAAATAGGGATGGGTTTGTTTAACAACACATCACACATACTTGGGAATATGAGCAAAGATAATGACCTGTTCAGAACATCTACCTGTATGTCAGATTCACTCGCAGAGGGAAATTATTAAGAGGTAGAGAACCACCTACAAAAGTACTTGTCATCCATCTACTCTAATCTGATGGAACTGAAGTGCTGAAAGACCTCTTGCATACAATTATAGCTAATGTACAATTTTAAGTCATCTAGATTTCTTTTAATATTGTGTCATTAAAGCTGTAAAAGGGGAGGGGAAGCAATGGGCCTCTATTAAATCAAGGACAAGAAAACACCTGCAAGAAACAACTCTCTCTGAAAAAATTAATTAGACCGCTTTCCCTTTGAAATGATATAACTCTTAACTGTGCTACACATAGAAATGCAAATGGATTGTGAAGCAATATCCCCATGTGTGCATTTCAAAAACTGGTGAGCACTTCCTCATGTGAGTACTGAAATCAATGCAATTATTTGCGTGATTAAATGGTCACTGACATGATTAACAGTGGCATAACTGAGCCCCAAATTAACATTAAGAAATATGTCATGATTCCACCTCTATTAGTATGGGTAGGACATTGCAGGAGCTGAGTCCCAGTGTACTGCTATTCATCATGTGGAAGGTGACAGAACCTGTACAGAGGGCTGAGTTTCTTGGAGCAATTGGAAGGTAAAAAAAAACCCTTTAGATGATCATGCTGTGGAATCAATACTGAGACACTCTTCTGCATGTCCTCCTTGAAGTCAGAGGGACCATCTGCATGAGTGAGAGGCCTCTGGTGTGTGTTTGGGTCTCATTACAAGTCAGCACCTATCTGGCCAGCCAGCCAGGAACAGTTTATCCCATTTTCAGCTAGACAGGGAGTTTTGTATCTCAGCAGTAGCACTATCAGCAGCAGAACTGGATCCTTAGAGAAGATGGATCCTGTGTCTTGAGCACAGGTACATTGCAATAAAACAGCTGTATTTGCACCTTAAAAATGCAGGTTTGGGGGATTTTCTGTGGTACAGTAGCAAATCCAAATAACCTACCAAGCTGTCATACCTGTTTGATCAAGCAGTAAATGAAATATAACTGCCTGATGTTTGTGGAGTTTTCTAATGATGAAAAGTAGTGATCTGAGTCAATTTTAATCGCTGCCTGTGGCACCCAGTCAACTTGCACAGAACCAGCATAAGGAGAGAATGCAAATAAGTCATACAATATATACAAGGGCAGGTGTAAAGGAGAGAGATTATTTTGAATGTAATGTTTGATTAATTTTAACTTATTTGTCAAAAAAACACAAGATGGTCACTAGTTCATTCTCCAGTGTTTAATTGAAAAAGAACAGCTGCTCTACTTTTTTTTAATATTGGAGGGAAGACAAAAAATCGTGGTTTTTTTTCCTCCAATACTTCTTGTGACATGTAGATTTTGTCTGACTAATTAGGGTCAAATAAAGATCCTAAAGAAATTATGTCAATATCTTAAAGGGAAGGACAAAGCCAGATCATCTGCTGATGTGATTTGGAAAATCTTCATTGGCAACAGTGCAGTTCCACCAGCTAATATACCAGTTTGGTCTGTGAGAGGAAACAGCTAAAAAAACATGAAAACTTAATTATGTTTTCATACCTGCACAATAAATTTCTGTTTTATGAACACGAGTTGGTTTTGTTCATGCAAATACTCTGCACTATCAGTGAGTTGTCTTAAGTGAATAAAAACATGTCAGCATCAATAAGATTTTTAAGATGTGAGGCATTATTATGAAACAATATCAAGCACCAAGCAATACTCTGTGATGGTTTCCATGTGAACCATCAGAAAGAAGAAATATGTTGGTAGAACTGAAAAGACCTGTTAGAAATGCTGCTCCAGAGCTCTGGAATTAATTATTGACTTTTTCGTAACATAGCCAGATTAACAATCAAGTACCTTGAGCTAAAAGAATTTCTTTTGCACTGATGAAGTTTAAGTGAACTGAAATGTGGTGCTCTAGGTGCTAGGTGAGAAGTTCCTGCTGATTTAAGTAGACCCATGGGAAACGAAACACAAGAGCAAAACCCATGTAGGCAACTTATTTCCTGCAGATTCAATCTAATTTTATCACTGTTGTTATGCTTTAGGTCCCCTTTTTACATTCACCACTCATATTATGTGCTTCACACATCTGTGACAAAAGGTAGCTTTTAAGTGTTGCAGAAGGAAAGAACTGGTTATATTTAATCATACGGGTACAAAAATGCCGTTTTAGGGGTGAGTTGGATGCCTGACCACCGAGTGACCTCCAGTGGCCTTGTCCCTACATCGCAGCCCACTGGGGGAAACCCCAATCAGCTGTGAGCAGCACAGGAACCTCTGGCAGAGGCTGACTGATGTAGGTAACATCTCGTAGTATTCCCAGTTGTATTTGATCCAGCACAACTGAAAAAGACTCCAAGCAGGCATTTGGACTAGGTACTGAATGCATTTTGAATTACTAAATTGACCAATTACGTTTTTTACTTAGTGCACAGTGTTGAAAATGCTTTGTACTTTTTCACTACTTTTTCTTCTTTTAGGAGTATTTGCACAGCAATAGTGTTTTTATGGCTATTTAACATCATTTTGCAGGTATGACTCTGATGGCCACCTGACCAATGCAACCTTCCCGACAGGGGAAGTCAGCAGCTTCCACAGTGATGTTGAAAAACTGACACGAGTGGAACTTGATACTTCAAACAGGGAGAATGTGATCACAGCCACAAATTTCTCAGCTACCTCTGCAATATATACGTTAAAACAAGGTAATAAAAGCATTTTTGTTCATGTTATTTCTTCCCTAATCATTGTTTCAAACCCTAGACATTACTGCATTTTAAACTGTCAGCCAAAAATAAGATGTTAAAAGTAGTTCATTTGTTTCTTCCTTGCTTCAGCACAAAGAGCTATAATTCTCCTGGGCTACCAGTTAGAAACAAGCCACAAGTTAATTCTTCTTCTTCTAGAAGAATCCAATGAATAAAATCTAATTATTGAAATCTCTGATGTCTCCAGGCTTTACATGCTACTTTCTGCTTCAGCACACTTGGACTTTCTGCTTGGAGGACTTGGGCAAACCTGTAATACACTGAGCTTTGTTATTCTAAGATGTACTTGAATGACGGGTCCCACTGATGTTTTAACACTGCAATGCTTTGTTTGGTCAATACTGTGTGTTATTTCTGGTAGTTCTGTGACCTGGTGACAGCACTTGTGGGAAGGGGGAGAATGTTGCCCACCTCTGCTGGTGGCTGCCTCAGGGATAAGATTTTGAATCAACCCTTGTAGACACCACAGTATATCCCTGGTAGTATCATATATCTCAAAAAAAACCCCCTGCTTTCTGCCTAATGGAAGTGCCCCAGCATCCTCCTCCAGATTTTGCAGATTTATCACCAGAGTTCTAGGTTTACATAGTTTAATCGATCTGGGGTCTTTTGTCCTTGTTGGGTTTTTTTGTTGTCAATGGATTGCTCAGGCTTTGAGAGAGCAGTTGCTGGGAAATAGCTCTCTGATGTCTTTCCAGGTGTGTTAGAAAAAAGATTTTTAACTGAGCACATCACAGAACTTTTCTTTCTCTCAAGTTTTGATCTATAAGAAAAAACTAGGAAGAACTCACAAGATACCCACTCATTTCTCTTTACTCTTAGGTAGTAGAGATAGCACTGCATAAATAGAAATAATTTTATTGTTCTGTCACCTGTGAGGCTTTGTCCGAGTGACTCCATCTGCTCTCTGCCTCATCTGCTGCCTGATCTGTCTGTGCTTAAATCTGAAACGCTTCAAAGTTGGTAAATTATCAAAGTCTGTCACAGAAAAGTGCTTGCACACAGCAGGCAGTGCCAAAAACTAACAGCTCTAGTTATTATTGTATGTGTCATATAAATTCATATAATTTACATGTTTACATATCTCTGAGAAACTAGCACAAAGCACCATGTGAACAGCCAGTCTGGTATGGTATCCTTACATCCAATTATCTTTACTTTCTGGCATACCCTACTGTTTTCCTTGTACTCACATCTGAAGAGCTGGACCAGTTACTTCTGTGTGGACTAGCTTAAAAAAAAAGGATACTTTGGATACTCCCTAGCTGGAGTGAGTTCAGTCTCACTGTAAGGGTGAGACTTTTGTATGTCAACACTAACAAGTTGGAGTTCCCCCTGGCAGCTGTGCTGCATGAACCTCCGTGTCCCAGCCTGAGCAGATGCCAGACAGTGTGGCCCAGGTCTGCCTGCTGAAGAGGAATTACACTGCTCAGGCAAGGGAAAGGAGCTCCAGCATCTGTTGCCTTCATATACTGTCAGTGGAGACCTGCTCTGGACCCTCCACATACTTTTGGTAGTTTTGGGGAGAGGAAGGCTGTGCTGGGTCACTCCAGCCCTCTGTGGCACAGTCCTGGGCCTCTGGAGCTGCTCACTGTGCTCACTGCTGATCATTAATTTTTCTGCCAACAGTCACTTCCCAGTTGGTCTGTTGCACCAGGCTTCAGCCTTGTGGCTGATCATCCCTGTGCTTCAACCAGGGTCATGCTGCTAATGGGGAGAGGATGAGCTTTTTGTACAATGACACAGGGAAAAGGGACAGAATGGGAAACTGGCTGTCATCCCAAAAGCTGGAAAACAGCTTTCTTGTTTGACCTCAGATACTCTTGCAGTTGTTCAAGCAGTACATTTTCCTGTTGGGATCTGCTAAAATCATCAGAATATCAGTGGTCAATACACAGCTTATGGTTTTACATACTTTTAAGCTGAAAGCAGAAGTTCTTTATTCCTGCTGCAGGAAACCTTCACAATGGAAATCATAGGCCAAATGTAATAAAAAGCTATTCAGACTTAGGAAGGCCTGGGGGTTACAGTTTGCGAAACTCACACTGTAGTTTGTGTTCAGCTGTCTGTAACCTCCCTGGGTTACAAACTCAGCCCTGTTGTGCCTAACATTTGGTTTATAAATCTGGAGATCTGAACTTCTCTCTGTTCTCTGATTTTTGTTGTTCTTTGACAGATAACACACAGAACATCTACCGGGTCAGCCCAGATGGGTCTCTGAGAGTCACCTTTGCCAGTGGAATGGAAATCACGCTTAACACGGAACCTCACATTCTAGCAGGGGTTGTCAGCCCCACATTAGGAAAGTGCAATATCTCCCTCCCTGGAGAGCATAACTCAAATCTCATTGAATGGAGGCAAAGGAGGGAGCAAACCAAAGGCAATATCTCTACATTTGAGAGACGGCTAAGGGTAAGGCTTCCTCTTGTGTAAGTGCAGTGTTCCCTTTGAAAGTCATTTGAACTGAAATCATGTTGAAATGTTATACTTTCTAAGAATGAAAATTTTCTATCAGTGGTGGGCCCCAGCCATGAATTTCAAAACTCAACTCCTCCAACAGTCTCAGGGATGTTTGATCTCTGCTTGATTTTGATTGTAAGATTTGACCTCAAGACATAATTACTTCTTTTCTTCCTCTTCTTTTTCAACTAAGAACTTAATCATGGCTTTGGAAGAAGCTGTGAGCAAAGGACAGTGCGTAGTAACTCCGGCACAACAGCAAATTTGGAGCCACATTTTGCCTCTCTCAGATCTATCAACCCTCTTTTTTCTGGGGGAGCTAAGGGGTGCCAGCTGCTGCCCAGGGCAGAGGCTCTTGCAGAAAGCACTTTGGGTGTCCTGGCCAGTGTTTTTCCTGCGACTCAGAGCGATGTAGAGCCTTTCTGTGTATCCAGACAGGCTGTGTATTAATTCTGCCCTCTGCCACATGCTCTCAAACCCCCAACTCCCTCTGGCTGGGTTACACCACAGCTCCAAAAAAGACTTGCTTTAACATTGCATCGTTGGTTTATTTTTACCTGTGAGTTCATTGACAGATGGTCAACATTTAGCATGTAATTATATAACACCATGGCTCAAAGAGATTGCTACTTTGCTAAACAGGTTTTTTTATTAAATCAGTTCTGGTTTTCACATGAATACCACTTAAAATGCCTGCACTAGTAGTACAACTGGGAATTTTTGCCTTAAAATATTCTGTTATTGACTACAACCTTTCTGGATAGGATTTATGTATGAAGGTACCTGTTAGCTCTGAAAATATATATATATGATTATTAAAATCTCTGGATTCTCAAAACCACCAAAATCAAAACCAACTGATTTTGATTATGAGATACTATATGGTATAGATTTTTTTGGAAGTGTACCATCTGTTTGCTTTTCAACTGTTCAATCAAAAATGCAAGACTTGTAAGATCTGGCCAGACTGGATACTGTATGTAAAACACGTGTTTGAAATGCCCTTGTTCAGATTTGACAGTCACAATTACTTTTTAGGATATTGCAAGTGGGCAAAAACTTACTTTAGTTTTTCTTGCCCATTTTCTGCCTCCTTCCTCTCTAAATTAGTGTGAGGCCTCTAGTCCTGTCTGGGGACGTAGCTGAACTTAGCACCATGATAAACATGTTAAGATGGCAGGATCCAAACTGTGGCTTCTTTGGCTTATGTTGCCTACTCAGTTGGAGGCTTTCTCTGTGACTTTGTGCTTAAATAACTGTATGGCATTTTTTTCTACAAGTATCTTATGTAATAAGCTCATAAAGAAAGGATGTAGTCAGTCGTCTATTCTGCTTACATTGCCAGGGACTAGTTGTTACCACAATTCTATTTAATACAACTACTTCATCTTGCAGAGTTTCACCATAATGCAGTTTGTATTTTGTGTTGTTGAAATTGATTGCACTTTCTTTTGCATTTTCACCTGTTTCTATGTGATCTTTAACACTGCCTGGCAAAAAAAAAAAAAAAAAGGAAATTCACAAATTGTTTAGGATTAAATGCATTCTGTCTGGAGGCATAAGATGTGTATTGAAATGTTGCAACATGGTATGCAGAGGTCAACTGATTGACCTGCCTCTGGAATAGGCTGTTGGTGGACAAAACCACTCATGTATTCCTCCTCCTCCCCCTTCCCCTTCATCCAGAGAGAGGATGGAAGGTGAAAGACAAGCATAATTTTGGTATGCTGATGTCTTTTACTCTTTGTCCTTCTAAAAGTATGCACTAGCAACATAGCTCTTGAACATCATATTCTTATTTCTGTAAGGTATGTCTTTTTATACCTGTCCAAGATCAAGAGGACTTATGAATTGTCCCTGCCTGCTCAGAAGAACAAGCCAGCTGCCTGTACTGCAGTCCTGACTGTTCTGACTCCCGTGGCTGTACTGAGCTCTAGCGCTGTTTTTCTGACAGCTGTCAGGGCAAGGCTGGAGGGAACCTGGTGGGATAGCACAGGTTCCTCTAAAAGGAGGATTTTAGAGTGGAAAGGAGGAGAAATGTTAGAATCATAGAATCATTTATATTTGAAAAGACCTCTAAGATCATCAAGTCCAATTGTATTCTGTACAAAGGAGACACCATGTAAATAGGCACAGGGAAAGGGACAGACACACTACTGAGGCTGGTAATACCATGAAGAAGGACTTTAGAGAATAGCAGAAATAACTGGATCCTGGAGTTCATCTTTATCACGGAGATGCCTGCATGGTATGCTGGTGGAATGGAGAGTCAGTGGAGATGGAAGGAACTGGAACAATGCAGCAAAGGAATCTACCCAGAGGCAGCTCTCTTATCTTGGTGATTATAGCAAATGCTGCACAGCAGGAAGAGAAGTACCATTCTACAGTGTGTTTGGAACAGTATACCAACTAATGAAATGAATTTAGGACTTAACTGTGGACAGATCCTTGAGTACTGCTGGGAAAGAAAAAGATAGCATCATTGGAAGTCATTATGCTGGATGAGATTCTGGGCAGACCTTCTGTAAACTTTTAGTGAGTTATATTTTTAAAATAAAGTATTTAAACATTTAATATGCCATGCCTGGCACAATAAGAAGTGCGTTAGAAAGCTTGCAATGTAGGGCAGGAAGAACTATGCTGAACTTTGAAAATATATGTAAAGAAAAGCTCCAGGGATTGGAGCAGTTCTCAGTGGAAATGAACAGACTTGCAGGAGCCTCAGTTAAAGAAAAAATACAGCACAATGGAAGAGTTTTCTGAGAAAGAAAAAAAAAAAAAAAAGGCATAGAAATGAGGTATAAAGATGTTACTTAGAAATCAATCCTGATACCATCAGTGAAACAAACGGCTTTGACTGCTAAAAGGTATAAATTAGAAGGCAGGTAGCTGGGGATGAGATAAAGGATGACCTACTTGAGGAGAAGAAAGAGAATAAAGCTTTTCCATCTCTGCCTGGTCCTACCTTTTTTGATTCTAATAGCAATTAGCAACCATCTTGAAAGCATGTCACTCTATTAGTGTTATTTCCAGTTTTGGAAAGAGGTCACTGTTAGCATGTTCTGAATAATGCTGGAAACACTGGATTTTAAAAAATTTGACTTCTGCATGATGTGAATTCTGCTCTGGAGATAGGACAGAAATGAGTAAGTTAACTGAAATGCTGGAACAGTCAACTTTATCTCAGGGTCTAAATCAATTAGGGAAACAGAAATTAACCACAGGTTTCCTTTAAGTGAAGAACTGCTTGCCCCAGCACTTCCTGAACGTATATAAAACAGTCTGTGGGCATGTATGCATTTTATATTAATAATAAATCTATGTACAATCAGGCATTTTAACATCAATCTTAATCTAGCAAGATTTCTTTTTTATCAAGAACTGCTATTTTAATTGACTTCTAAAAATGAAGCAAAGACTGCTGTTAAATCTGATGAGCATGATGCATAGTAATACACTGATTAGAATGCAACTCTGCTCCCTCCTGACTTTTGCATAACTTGAGGAACGTGGCATTGGATGCAGTCCAGGTTTTATAACTAAGTGTCTACAAAATTGAAAATTGAATGCTTGGCCAGTCTTACTTATTTTTGCTTTTTTTTTTTTTTTTTTTTAATAACAACAAGAGAAGTAACTCACTGGCCTCATTTCAAAAGTCCTGCAGACACAGGCTTTAACAGCTATGTTCATTATTGCATTTAGCAAATTATCTGCCTTTATTTACCAGTCTTACATCAAATTCTAAAGATGGGACTAAGTCCTCTGCCAGGGTTATATGAGTTTGCGTTGGCTCAAATCAAAACACAGACAAGGAAAGAATGCAGTTATCTCATCTGACTTACACATCAGGCAGGGTGGGCAGGATATGCTTGGAAATTAAATCAGAAGAAGTGCGCATTTATGTGATATTTACCCTGCAAGATTTCTAGCTAAAAATCTAAAACTGGAACTAGAGTCAATAAATGTTTAATAAATATAGAATAAATGTATCTTTTTATGCACTTCTAACATTATTGAAGTCAGCTGAATTTTCTCCCTATTTTCATTAGCTGGTATTCCAACCTGACATTGCTTTCAGAAACCAGTTTTTCCTGGCTCATAGCAGAACACAAGTTCCAGCCACTCTCAGGTGGCTCCTTACTATGGTTTATGGATCTTGGAGGAGTCATTTCATGAAGCCACTGGAATTTGAAATCAGCTTGTCAATAGCAACATTGGGATGAGTCCTTCTACCCATTTATGATCCTGTCCTGCTTTGAGAATGCTGTTAAACTTAACTTTAATATAAGAAAGTAAACAAATGAGACATAAAATGTGCAATATAAGGGAAGTATTTTAACCTTAATTTAACTCTGTGAGTTTTCAATTACTGCTGCTTTCCACTTCACTGCTAATTCTGCCTCTGTTTGGTTTTCATTCTTATTTGTTGTATAGTCCCTGAAATTCAGATTGCAAGCAATTTGTATTTGAGGCTCTTCTTTGTCCTAGCTGCATTCTACAATGATAATAATAGCAATAAGAACATTAAACATGTACATAGAACACAAATTAATATGACACAGGATATACCTCCTGCTTGCTTTTCAGTTGTTTTGCTGCCAAGAGGATTTTTTTCAGAAATTTTAAGAAGTTTCAGAAATTTGATAAATTATGTTAAACCTAAACCATCATCAAGTATAAAAGCGAACGTAGTTTAACTGAGCATCACATTTTACTATCATTAGAGCATAAATTGTAATAGTTACAGCACTCTACAGGGGTATATAAGTATTTTACAGCTATTGTAAGTGAGCACCATTAGACATATGTATATAGAGCCCCAAAAATGGTAGTTGAAGAAAGAACGCCTGCTTCTTCTAGATTCTCAGATTATTTTGTATCTAAAAACAGAGGAATGAAAAAGAAAAGTTCATCCTAATCACATCTTGAATTATTAACCAAGGTTTATTAACCATTTACTTCGTGCCTGTGCCTCCAGGTCTCAGAGAGGAGCAAGCACTGAGCCATGCTTTGTGCTGACACCTGCTCTGGCATTGTCTGTGCTGCAAGGAAGTTATTCATGAGAATAGAGTGATCAGATAAAATGTGGTAGATTAATGCAACAAGCACATTGAGCATTGATCTGAAAAAGACATGTCAATGAACAATATTTTATGGTTCTCTGAACTATATATTTGATTTAAATGGTGTTTAATAGAGATTTCCCAGTGACTGAATGATCTAAGGAGGCAGATGATGATAGCACTGGATAAATGTATTTTGTCTTCATGAATTTGACTCAGTTTTGAACTTGATTTCAAATTGAGCACTGGGCTGTGTTCCATCTGTCAGACACAGCGAGCTGCTGGTCCCAGATGTGGTGGGAGCTGCAGCGAGGAATACGGTGAGTACCAGGCACAGCTGCTGCTGGCTTTCAGGAGTCTGGGAGTGAGGTGCTTTTGTGAGGAAGGATGAGGACACTGGTGAGCAGGGTTTGCAGGAGCTGCAAGCACAGCTCTGCCCTTTGCAGCACCAGGATGTGAGCTGGGCTGTGAGGGCTGTCCCAGAGCAGCAGCTGACCTGTCAGTGTTAACAGAGCTCAAGAGAGGATGTGAGATACTAGATCTTTCTTAGTTCATGGGCTTAACTACACATTTTTGGCTGGAATAAAGAATGCTATCCACAGCTGAGAAGAAGAAAAATTCAGGAAAAGGTGAGAGCAGAGGGGTTTATCACATGGAAACAATCTGTAATGCCAAATATAATAACACTGAATGTAAGAACAATTTATTTTTTTTTTTGGTCCTTCTGTTTCTCATCTGAATCTTTTGTATTTTCTTGTTTTCAGTAAGGCCCAAGTCACAATGTTAAACCATTGGTCACTTTGATTAGGGCTGACACAGACATGTCTGTGTTGGGTATGCTTAGGATGCATTGTATTCTTACCATACTGTATCTTTGTGTTTAGACCCACAACAGAAACCTGCTCTCCATTGACTTTGACCATGTCACCAGAACAGGAAAGATTTATGATGATCATCGAAAATTCACTCTTCGAATTATGTATGACCAGACAGGACGCCCCATTTTATGGTCCCCCATCAGCAAGTACAATGAGGTCAATATCACTTATTCACACTCTGGATTAGTCACCTATATCCAAAGAGGAACCTGGACTGAGAAAATGGAGTATGATCCAAGTGGGAACATCATTTCCAGAACATGGGCAGATGGTAAAATATGGAGTTACACATATCTCGAAAAGGTAAATTATTTTAAAAGTGGGGTTTATGCCAAGGCAAAAAAAAAAAATTGGGTTTACTATATTACATATATTTATTGTATAAATACTTTAAATATTATAAATTATAAATAGGTAGTATATAATATTTATTTATTTATTTATTCTATTTTGAACTACATTATAATGCTACCTCATGCAAGACTGTTTAAGACTTTTAAACCAGAAAATGCATAGAATTACATAACTAGATAAAAATGTCTCTGGATAGGCTCAGACCTACATGTCACCTGCTCAAACCTTCAGTTTAGTTCTGAAGAAAGTTATCAGCACCACAGATTTGTTTAATTGGTAGGTCAAAACAACTTTCTGGTCTCAGTCCAAGTTCAAGTGAACAAAGGACACCCTAACTGCTGAAAATCATGTTGCTACCCTGGATAACAGTCAGAAAGATAACAGTCCTGAAAGAGAACTCTTTTCCTCCCCACAAACACAGTTCTTTTATGCCAAAATTAGGAGCCCATGAGCACAAGCTTACCTGTTCAGTGCTGTATGTTAAACAAGGGATTGATCCCGTGAGGAGAAAGCTTACTGCAGTATTTTAAGGTGGGGGGAGCATTTGGGGGGGAAATGAGTTATTGCTCTGCTTTTATGATGACTTCACATCTAAATTCCCTGAATATTTTAAGTTGCATGTATATCTAGAGGCAATGGTCATGAAATGTAGAGATAAATATTGTACAAACCAAGGAGGAACATCTTCATCTGTAGTAACATTTTGTTTGGCCTTGTCTTTCATAACTAGAAAGCTAGTCTCTATTTTTAAAGCTTTCAGAACTCAGTGCAAACTCATGCTCAAAGTTTTTAAAATAGGAACATCTTGGACTATCCAATGTACCCTGAGTTAGCAGAAGATTTTCTCTGAACTTGTAAACCACAGGGAAAAGGCTATGGGGGGTGGGGGCAGAAGAGGTAACATTGATAGGAGGAAATCAAACAGGAAATCCAGTGACTTTGAAGTTACTTGTATATTGAAGAGTTCCAAATGTGTACTTTTAAGATAAATTGTGCTGTACTTATTTTGAATGTATTTAAGCTTGATCCTCAAAAAATTTAAACCTAACCCAGTGAAAAAATAATGATCAAGACTGGAAAATGCATAAAAATGTGATTCCTCCTTGACTGCATGCAGTGTGGTTCTTGCATGTATTAACAAGATTGGCAACCCCAGGAGCTTCAGAAGTTTGTTTCAGATAAATTTGTCAGGGCTTTTTTGTCTGTATGCTCTTTTGCAAATTACAAGTAAACAGGCATTTTGTACAGCTTTCAAATATTTGGGCAATGTGCCTTTTGGAGGAATCTCTTATTTTTTTTTCTTTGGACCTATTTTTGAAAGATGTATGCTTCTTATCTTTCCAGACCACTTTGTCTGTTCTTAGTTTATGATGAGCTCATAAATAGAGTCTTATAACTTAATGCTGTTATTCTAGAATTCTACACAAAAAGCCAAATCCTGATTTTGCAGAAGCAAGTGGCAAAAGTTTACTGATTCAGGTAGTAGCTTGTGTAATGCTGTAACTTGTCATTAAAATTATAGAAAGTCATTCAGACCATGGACAATAATCTCCCAGCTATTTAATTTACTTTCATGACTGTTGTTCCTTGTGCCAAAGAAAGATGAATTCACTGTCAAAATTAGACATTGAAATATAGCTTTGTGGTTCCATTAAAGTCAATAACTCATTGTGTTAATTATGTAATGATTGCTAAAGGTTGTCTGAAGCCTTGTAAGACCAAATAATTCCTTACATGAAAAAAAAAAATCAATTATATAGGTTGCTTCCAATTCACAGTTATTTAATTCTTCATTTTTATCACTTGATGAGTTAATTGTACATCTTCAAAAATCTCTTCCCCTTAGAAATTTAGCTCAAATAATTAAGATCTTAGAAAGCACTACAACATTAGCATTGTAAATAATTCTTACTGATGAGATTCAGCTTGGCCAAAACTGAATCTCAAAGATCAAACAAGATCTCTTGTTTGGTCACTTTCCTCTATTAGTTAATGCTGTTATAAAATCTCCTGAATACTCCCAGCTCACTTCCAAAATCTGGCAGACAAAACAGATGAGTGTCTGTGTGTGTCTTTCGGGCAGAAATGACATCTAGTGGTGATGCTCAGCATTTGTCTATTCCCAGCAGAGCTCCCAGTAATTTGCCACTGGCTGTTTATCTTGATACACCATACGGCATCAATCATTATGTGGTTGACCAGGCTCTGGTTGCTTTAATAAAATGACAGATTTCTGGATGTTTTATGAGCTACCCTCCAAAATCCTTTAAAACAATTAGAACCCAATTTGTGCAGAGTTGAAAAATCTATTGTAATATTATTAGAATGAATTGGGAATTAATTTTTTTTTCCCTTTATGGTATCATCTAATAGGCTTGAGAAGATATTCATTCTCCAGCCCTTTTCTATCTTTTTACTATCCTGGACAAAAGTGAAAAAGCCACAAAGTGCTGTAAAAATGGTACACAGGGGCACTAAAATTATATTGGGGATGTTTCTGATCTTGTTATTCATACTTTGTCAATGGCAGACAGCTTAAAAACAGGCACGGGAGCAGTATATAGAGAGAGGCATCACAGCAGTGCTAGGAGAGAGTTCAGCCAGTGATTTACTGCAGACTGGAGACTCTTGACTGAAGGTGGAAACAAAATAAACACGGTGCATGTTGGAAATGGTTGGTGGAGCAGCAATAAAGTGATCAGAAAATGCTCGGTGTGAGGGTCTGTCGTCACCAGTTGGCAGAGAGTGACCTGGAGTGGCATATGTTGGTGCTCTCTGGATGCTGTACAGGTGACAGATGTCTTTTGCTAAGGGCAGGAAGAGACACATCTTGGGCAGGCAGGGGGCTGGGGGTGCAGAGAGGATGGCCAAGGCTGAGCCTATCTCTGGCCCCTTGAATGGGCAGTTGGTTTATTTTGTCAGAGAAAATGGGCTCAGGGCCAGTGTTACTTAACATGCTGCAGGGCTGATCTATTGTGTTTTCTTCCCAGAGGAGATTTTTGAGCTTAGAGGGGAAAAGATCCTGTTTTTTCTCTTTTCTTTCCCCAATACTCTATGACAAAGTAGCCATGCTGTTCCGTGTAAGAGTTTGTTTTGTATGATGTCTCAGTCCTGCAGAAGCCTGACAAATTTGCTTATGTGCAGGGTAGGTTTGAGCTGTGGGTTAAGACCTGGGCAGTGCCAGTGCTCCAGAACAACTCAGATATCACAAGGAATGTGCAGTGTTCTGGTCCTGCCAAGCCACTTGCTAAAGCTGGGGGAAGGCTACAGAGTTCCCCCATATATTTTCATTCTGTGTTTTCATTATCTTTGTTTCAACAGTGACTGTTCACTAGCCAGTTTGTGCTCTTTACATGGTGGGTGAGAAGGCATACAGAACCCAAACTTTAATTATCAATAGAAAAGGTCTGCTGTGCTTGCATATTCACCTACCAGATAAACAAATCATATTTCATTAACTAGCCACAATTAACCAACACAGGGCAAATACCTGTATAGAAATTATATTCTTTGTAAACATTAAAAGTAAACAATAGAAGTAGTCACACCAAAGAATCTGCAGAGTATTTTCATCCATCTGTAAGCATGGAGATACTATGAACTCTGGGGCATTGTGTATTTAAAAGAAGATACAGTGGAAAAGGGCTAGATCTGTGCTGGAGATAAGCAGAATGCCAATAAAAGCTAAACACCTCGTACATGCATGTACATGCACAAAGCTTTCCATCTCTTCTAGATACATCTGCTGGTTCAGATGCTCTGTCTGTGTGTGAGGAAGAGTTTCCCTCTGTTATTGCTTCCTGAGTGGATGCCCTAAATATTTCAAAGGAACATAGCAAGTCAGTATGAGGCTGAAATGCTACTGAGAGTCACATCTGCCTTCCAGTTTGGAGACCCTTACCTGTAGACTTACTATAAGACTTATCCCCTGCTCTGTATCACCTTGCTGACCAGGTCTCCTGGAGCTGAAAGCTTCACTTGGAATTGTACAAAGAGTAAGAGCAAACAAGAGTCAGTGGTTGTTTCAATATTTCCATAACCTTCAAGTGCTCACTAGCTGGATCCCCACGTGCTTGATCCACCCCTTACCGTGCTCTTGCTGTTTGGTTGCAGTCCGTGATGCTCCTGCTGCACAGCCAGCGGCGCTACATCTTCGAGTACGACCAGTCAGAGTCGCTGCAGTCGGTGACGATGCCCAGCATGGTGCGCCACGCCCTGCAGACCATGCTGTCCGTCGGCTACTACCGCAACATCTACACCCCTCCGGACAGCGGGGCCGCCTTCATCCAGGACCTCGCCAGGGACGGGCGGCTGCTGCAGACCTTGTACCCCGGCACGGGCCGCAGGGTCCTGTACAAGTACACCAAGCAGTCCCGGCTCTCCGAGATCCTGTATGACACTACACAAGTCACATTCACCTACGAGGAATCTTCTGGGGTTATTAAAACAATACATTTAATGCATGATGGGTTCATCTGTACCATCAGATACAGGCAAACAGGTTTGTCTGACTACTTTGCTAAAGTTTTTGGCTCCTTAAAATGTGACACTCATTATTCACGACACCCTGAACTTGCACTTACCTGGCATGAAATTCCACTATTTTTATGTTTACAGGTTCTTATATTTTATGCTTCACTGGAAAAATATGTGTGTATATCTCTGTGTCTGCATCCATAGGTGAACATAGCTGTCCCACTTGAAATACAGTTTTCTTTTTATTGCTTGGTATGGAATAGATCTTAGAATGTTTTGTTGGTTTTATTCCTCTGTGTGGATATTTGCTAAATACTAAATCAAGTTGGTTTATTGTTTTTATTTTCAAGTTTCCCTGTTTACACCATAATATAACATAAATTCAAAAGGACTGCTTATATGAGGAGGGAAATCACTGTGTGAAATAAATTTAGTTTAGAATTATCTTGTAATAGAAATCATAATTATGAGTAAAACAGCATTCATTTAAATAAATATTAATAAAATATAAATAATTTGTAGAGCAAGCATTAATAAAAGTTTGCGAGAGAACAATCTAACATATTCTTAGTTAATGGTATTTTTTGAGACAGCTAAGGAGTAGTAAGGCTAAAGAGCATATGTCAGGTCATGTCCTGTCTGTCCTAGATCTGTAGGGTAAGTAAACCAGGGGCATAAATCATTATTTTTCTTGTTTTTCCTCTTTCCCATATTTGTTTTGGACAGGTCCACTTATTGGTCGCCAAATCTTCAGGTTTAGTGAAGAAGGGCTTGTAAATGCCAGATTTGACTACAGCTATAACAACTTCCGTGTCACAAGCATGCAGGCCATGATCAACGAGACGCCCCTTCCCATAGATCTGTACCGTTATGTTGATGTTTCTGGCAGGACTGAACAATTTGGAAAATTCAGTGTCATTAATTACGATTTAAACCAAGTTATAACCACCACTGTGATGAAGCATACCAAAATCTTCAGTGCCAATGGTCAGGTGATTGAAGTACAGTATGAAATTCTCAAGTCTATTGCTTACTGGATGACCATCCAGTATGATAACATGGGTCGCATGGTGATCTGTGACATACGTGTGGGTGTAGATGCCAATATTACAAGGTATTTTTATGAATATGATGCTGATGGTCAGCTCCAGACTGTGTCTGTGAATGATAAAACCCAGTGGCGCTACAGCTATGATCTTAATGGCAACATCAACTTGCTGAGCCATGGGAACAGCGCGCGCCTCACTCCTCTGAGATACGACCTGAGAGATCGCATTACCAGGCTTGGGGAAATTCAATATAAAATGGACGAAGATGGTTTTCTCAGGCAAAGAGGCAATGAGATCTTTGAGTACAACTCTAATGGTTTGCTGAACAAAGCATATAACAAAGTGTCTGGCTGGACTGTGCAATACTGTTATGATGGTCTTGGAAGACGAGTTGCAAGCAAATCAAGCCTAGGACAACACTTACAGTTCTTTTATGCTGATCTCTCCAACCCAATTAGAGTTACTCACTTGTACAATCACACAAGCTCAGAAATAACATCCCTGTATTACGATCTGCAAGGTCATCTCATTGCAATGGAATTAAGCAGTGGAGAGGAGTATTATGTTGCCTGTGATAACACTGGGACACCTCTAGCTGTGTTTAGCAGTCGAGGCCAAGTCATAAAAGAAATTTTGTACACCCCATATGGAGAGATCTACCAGGACACTAATCCTGATTTCGAGGTTATCATTGGTTTTCATGGAGGACTCTATGATTCTCTTACTAAATTAGTTCATCTGGGTCAGCGGGACTATGATGTTGTTGCTGGTCGGTGGACAACACCAAATCACCGTATATGGAAGCACCTGAATGCTGTCCCACAACCATTTAATCTCTACTCATTTGAAAATAATTACCCAGTTGGCAAAATCCAAGATGTTGCTAAGTATACAACAGGTAAAAGTAAACTGTCTTTCATGAAAATGTCTCTAATGAAAATAAAACTTTTTCTTAAATTGTGTTATGGATTCAACATTCCTGAAATTCTTGCAGCCAGAAAGTCTCTAATTTTAAATCTATTGAAGTAATTTCTTTAATAGATTGCATTTTACTGAGATTGATCTGTTTTCTTTAACATTTATGGTAACCAAGAAAATAATTAATAGCTGCTTCTGTTGCTTTTCTCAGTGCTAAAATTAGGGGAAGAATGGAAGCAGCTTAATTTGAATTTTTTCTATTCTAAATAGATAGAAGGAATGCTATTGATTTGAGTATAGCTATGCTGTGTAACCAAATAATTTCTTTGCTACAATAAATGCTGTAGCTAGTTCAGGAAACATAAATTGATGTGAAATAATTATTTATGCATATCTGGGATTTCTGCAGGCTGCCCTCACTTTTTCTAGGATTTTTGAGCCTTTTTGCCAGCATTCTTTTCTTGTTTTGTAGACATTGGAAGTTGGCTAGAGCTGTTTGGTTTCCAGTTGCACAACGTGCTGCCTGGATTCCCAAAACCAGAGATAGAAGCTTTGGGGACAACATATGAACTTCTACAGCTTCAAACAAAAACCCAGGAGTGGGATCCTGGAAAGGTTAGCAAACATTCTCTTCAGCTGCTTTTAATACTAAATTAAGGAGTTTTAATCAAAAAAATTGGATACTAAGGAAAAAATGTGACTATATCTTTCAATGTAATAGGCAAAGTAAATTGTTTAAGAATGCTAGAAACTTTAATGTTGTCAATTACATACTGGCATCAGAGTGGAGGCGAGGTTCAAGGAGAAGCTTTTGGCAGCACAGTGAAGAAAATTTGCAGCTATTTATAGAGAAAATATCCAAATTTGAGGTGCAGGATGGGCAGAAGGGTTGAAGTGTTTGTGTGAATATTGAAAAAAACCCACAGAAAATCTTGTGGAATTAAAAAAATAAAGCAGCAGATTTTCATCTTCGTTAGCAAAGATGCGACAAGCACTGGAAAATGACCGAGTGTATAAACAGCTTTACAACTCAGTACCTCTGCATAATTATTGCAGGAAACAGAAATGCTGCTATGGATTTATAAGGAGTCTCTTAATCTTAGTCTTACTCCAGGGCTTGTTTTCAGTAACAAAAGAGACAGGCAATCAGTGTGACTGCAACAGGACCAACTACCGAAATTCGGAGCAGGCATTCACATTTTGCATATGAGCATCTGTTAACAAAGGTATATGATTTTGTAAAGATGCCTTTCCTCTATTGTAAAGAAAGCATAGAATGAAAGAGAATCATAGAAAGAAAGAGCATAGGGCAACTGAGAGTTCACATTCATGTTCCCAGCATTTAAGACAGTTACCATCCACCAAGTACAGAAGGCTGGAAGGTCAGAGCTCATGCCAGATGTAGGAGCATGTGCATGGAAAGTTATCACTTTGTGATATTAAGCTATTCCAAGGCACAGAAAAGATGTAGTGACAGGTATAGTGTTAATAGACAGAGAGCTGAAGTTTCATTTAGCCTCTATGGGGAGCAAGATCTACAGATGTGATGTACTTGTCTACTATTCTCATGTCTCAAGAACTTCACAACCTGCTTTCCTTAAAGAATGGGCTATAAAATTCATTACTATGGTTCTACAGAAGATGTAATTAAACACACAGAGACTAAGCAGAGCCACATGAAAGGGCATAGCATTGAATTCATTTTTCCCTGAGCTGCTAATGGCTGAAAAACCAGCCATTAGAATAACAGTTCAAGGGGGAGGAAAAATAAAAAAAACAAATACAAAAATAGCATTTGTGATAAATACACTTCCATTTGTTTCCTAGAAATGAAGGAGTCCAAGAGACAGAAAGCGCTACCATAAGCGATTAAAAACCCTGTACATATGTCCACATTCTGTAGGTGTGCACAATACTTTCCAAACAAATTGAACATCCATTCTAAGCAATTAAGAGATGAGCAGGGTGAGATACTCTAATGAACTTCAAGGTACCTTGCCTTCAAACTTAATTGATACTTTATTTTCCAGACCATCCTTGGTATTCAATGTGAGCTACAAAAGCAACTCCGAAACTTCATATCCTTGGACCAACTTCCTATGACACCCAGGTATAGCGATGGCAAGTGTTCTGAAGAAGTGAAGCAACTGAGATTTGCAGCTGTTCCTTCAGTATTTGGAAAGGGCATCAAATTCGCTATAAAGGACGGTATAGTGACAGCTGACGTTATCGGGGTGGCTAATGAGGACAGCCGGCGCATTGCTGCCATCCTCAACAACGCTCATTATCTGGAGAACCTGCATTTCACCATTGAGGGCCGGGACACCCATTACTTCATCAAGCTGGGCTCTCTGGAAGAAGATTTGGCCCTGATTGGCAGCACTGGGGGGCGTCGCATCCTGGAGAATGGCGTCAACGTGACGGTGTCGCAGATGACGTCAGTGATCAATGGCAGGACTAGACGCTTCGCCGACATCCAGCTCCAGCACGGTGCGCTCTGCTTCAACGTGCGCTACGGAACCACGGTGGAAGAGGAAAAGAACCATGTCCTGGAGATAGCCAGGCAGCGAGCCGTGGCTCAGGCCTGGACTAAGGAGCAGAGGCGGCTGCAGGAGGGGGAAGAAGGAATTCGGGCATGGACAGATGGAGAGAAACAGCAGCTTTTAAGCACTGGGCGGGTACAAGGCTACGATGGATATTTTGTTCTATCTGTGGAGCAGTATCTCGAACTTTCTGACAGTGCCAATAATATTCATTTCATGAGACAGAGTGAAATAGGCAGAAGGTAACAAAGAAAATCTCTGCCTTTGCGTCACCAAAGACTGCCTGTTTTTAAACGTAAAATGGTTTATTGTATTGGTTTTTCTAGATCAGAACTCTGTATATATAAATATAGAGGAAAAACATATCCAACTGCCTTTAAATGTGACAGAAGATGGTATTTTAATATTGTTTGTTTAACTCTTTGAGAGATGACAGTGACAATTTTTAGTTCTTGTGTGGCAGTATTCAAAAATTTCAGAAGCAGAGTCCTGCGAGCCGAGCGGCGCGACCTGCGCCCGAGGTGCCCAGGGTGACAATGCACAGCCCTGCAAGGCAGAGGCAAGTGCCATGTCCTCTGCCTTCTCCTAAAAAAACACAAGTTTTTTGTTGTTGATTTAATAATTCACCAGTTATTTAAATGGTTACAGATCCTGATTCTGCAACCCATATTTACCGAGTGTCTTTTATTCCAGTGAGATCTCCCATAAATTCAAGGGATTGCATACAGAAACCAGACTGTGTATGGAAACTTCACAGCTGCTCACCAACCCCACACATGTTCCTCACAATTAAAAGCTAAGGGATTTTCTAACCTGGGAAATCTGACTTGGGTTGGATTCAGTATGTACAAAGATGTCCCCTATGGCCTTTGCTCAGCTGTGGCCACCCCTCAGCCGCTCCATGCAGAGCATCACATTGTGTCCACTTGTCAGGCCTCTCTCCCAGGGTTTTCCTCAGCACTGGGGTATACTGGGGTACAGCACAAACAGAGCTGCCAGTCTGCTTGGTGGCACTGTGCTGGCCAGGCTTCAGCCAGACGTGGGGTGGCTAAAGCGGGCTTAGTGGGCACTGTAGTCTTCAGGAGGCTCTCCACTGTCATGTGTGCTCCAGGCTGGGCTGTAACCCAGTGCTTTGGGGACACCCCATTGGAAGCCCTCACGGAGCAGTATCAGTCTGTGCATCATCAGTCCTGCCTGTCAGTCACTGTCAGGTGTCACTGGGCCAGGACTTGTCTTTGCACAGATGATTTGGAAGGTGCAGTGTTGTTGGGTTTAAGCATCATGCTCTTTTCATCTCAAATTAATAATCCTGTTTTAGTACTCATTTTTTCGAGTCTGAAGAAGATTGGTGGGTTGGGAGTTGATGAACCTAAGTGTGGATAGTAAATATGTTGATAAATGTAGAACATTTCGGGGATGACTCTTCACTTTTCAGCTCAATATCTAGAGCACATAGAAAAGCATTATATTGCATGGACAGACATTTTTATTTCCCAAGGTAACATGCCCTACTGGCACAGTTACTTCATAGCAGCATAGGTGATCCTTCCTCCAGCTTGTCATTTTTAAAAGACCTGATTATCAGGAGGTGGGTCAGGCACACAGGGAGGGGGGATGGGCAAGCAGTTTTCCAGAGGGATCTAGAAGTTTTGTTATAGAGCCTGTGTATCCATAGCAGTGAAGTTATTGCACATTTCTTTCAGAACAGACATAGTAAATATATTGAAACAATTTCTGCTTGTATTTACGGAAGCCAACAAAGTGCATTCTTTATCTTTCTGTCTTTTTTCCCCCAGTTTTCTTTTTTCCATTGTTTTTGGGCAAGTGGAGCAGACTGTACCCAAGTTAGAGATGAGCTTGAATTGGCACCTGAGATCTGAGCCCCTCCCTGGGGTTTGAGCTCAGGTCTCAGCCTCAGCCCATTAACGTCTCTTCCCAGATTCCTTTTGCTCCCCTGGGAGCCAGTGCAGCTTTGGGGGTGCAGGATCAGGCTGAGTGGGAGCCTGGTCCCTGAAATCCTCCTCTGTCCCCAGCCAGGGGGACCTGTGGACCAAAATCTGCATATACACATTCTGATCAGGCTCATCATTAACTAATGTACAGAACAGGGAGCTGGCAACATCCAGGTTTGACAGCTCAGATTTCTCTAATTTTCCATAAAATCACAGAGAATTTGAATACCTCCACACCAGCCTAAAAATGGACCTTCGAATCCTTGAGCCTCTAATACACTTCTAATCAATGGAAGAATAATTTATGAATTGTATATAGAGAGTGCATTCATAAATGTGATGATGTATTTTATCACTGATCCAAGATGTCAATATTAGAGTCTATTTTACTTATATTTTAAGCAATTATACTTTTTTGCAATTCACTAATGAGGATCATTTTCAAACTGCTTTAAATATCCATTATAAACAAATATTTGGAGCTATTAGAGTTACCTTGAACTGTGCATTTCTAGTATGTAATACATATTTAGTTAGCTTGTGCCTTTAGTTTCTTAAAGTTATATTTGTATTATATGCAGGAAATGCACTTTGTATTACCTACAGTTGTGTTTTTTAATACTGCCTTGACTACTGTTGTTCTCATGTTATGCCAAAAGGTCAAAGAGTTAAATGTGTTACCAGTTTGTCTTTGAAAGTAGATTTGGCATTTTCCCATTTCCTGGGTGCAGTCTAAAGTACATTTTGAACAATTTTTCTTATGAGAATACAGTTTCATTAAGACTCACATGACAGTACATGGCCCAGTTACAAAAGCAAAAAGAAATGCCTTCATCAGAACAGTTCCTTAAATTTAGGAAATTAAATATAGATGTCGTGTTGAGATGACAGTGCTCAAGAAACAAGTTATTGCTGAAAGAGCAAGGATAGGAGATTGAAGTCATATTGTAGCTACATATGGGCCAGCCAGCAGTGATTTGTGAGAACTACATGAACAAATACCTTTGGACTATCTTGTTCATGAACAACCTCAGATGGAGGCAGGGAATATTTCAGTCTCCATTTTTCTCCTGAGTAGTTAGAGCAATTTCTCAGTGGTTTTTTTGGTGGGTTTGGGTTTTTTATGTAGTTCTCCTTTTATTTTTTTTATTTTTTTTTTCGTTTTGTATTTTGCACTGTAACCTAGAGACCCAGTGAGAAAAAAAGAAAAAAAATAGCATGGAAATTTTTACTGTTATTTAGATCAGATAATTTAATGCTAGCATTCTGCACTGCAAACAAGGTTCTGAAAGAGGGAAAAATAAAATAAAATAATTAAAGTATAAAATAAAATAAAATAAAAATAAATAAAATCCACTATTGCACACTATCCTGTAGCAAAGTACCTACCATGAGAAATACACACTATATTTTTTATTACAGCCAAACAGATAGTGTGTACAAGTTAACATTTCCTTTGCTTTCATATTTATTTAGTAAATCTAGAACATTTCAAAGTTATAAATATATATATAGATATCTATGTAGAACATAGCCAAATAAATATATATGAAGTGGTCGATGTGCAACTGGGTATACACACCTTGGCTCTTTGGTTTTGAGCTCTCTTGCATCCCTCAGCTGGGCACTGGGCAGAGGTGGCCTCATGCCCTGGCCATGCTCTGGGGTCCCACCCTGCAACCCCTGCCCCAGGGCTGGGCCAGGGGCAGCAGCTCCTCCACGGTGAGCAGTGGGCATTGTTGGAAGCCAAGGTGCTGTTCCAAAAGGGAAAGTGGTTTAGGCAGAGGAGCTCATGGTTTAGCTGAGCCAAAGGAGACAGGCAGTGCCCGGGGGTGTCCGTGTGTCCGGGGCGTTCCCCAGACTGCGGCTGATCCGATGTGGTGACACGCGGGTGACACCCAGCTCAGGCTGCGCCAACAGCCCCAAGGGTTTTCCCATCAAATGCTGGCTGTTATTTAAACCTCTCCTTGATACAAAACATTACCAGGTCAAAAGCACCCTGACTGCCAGTGGAATCACTTTAAGGCAGAAACTAGGAATGTTTCTGGAAATGGAATTGCTGTGGATTTGTCTGGGCATTTGTCACCTGCCATTATTTGTCTAAGGAAACATGTTTGACAATTTCCAGTTTTTCCTTAGATCTCGTGATGGACTTTAGCCTTTTAATAAATGTTAGTATATCAGATCGTGTCCTTGACAGTATTTTACTTGTATGAACCATGATAAAACATTAAAATCTTCATACTCTTCTGGCAGAAATGTCAATAAAAAAGAAAAAGAAGCATAGCATACGATATATGTCAAAGTAATGTTCCTTTTTAGCTTTCTCATCAACAGTAAAAAATGTTTACAATGTATGCCAAGATCTTCACTTTCTGTCTAACACCAGTAAGAGGTTCTGATCTTACAGAAATTGTGTTATAATGGCCTCAGCCTCGTTGCTAGGAAACAATAGATCCCAATTTTTTTATTCCTGCTCTAACTCCTGTGCTGAATAGTGACTGGATACTGTACAGGTTTATGTTATATGGCTGCAGTTAAATGGTCTGATGCATTTTGCTCTGGGTTTCAGACCAGAAGCATGCATTTTCTACAAGAACATCCCAGCAACACACTGTAAATATTGAAAGTTAATATATTATGTGTCGATATTTGAAAAAGAAAGTACTTTGACTATTTCATTTTTAAAAAATAAAGGTGCAAACTTATGGCATGTGATGTTGTCTTTGTTTACACCAGTTTACATCAGTATTTGAGGTCATGTAAAAGGTGCTTCCATAAAGCTAAAGGAGGACTTCAGCCAATATTGATTGACTCAAAAGTTGGGGACAGGATGTTCCTAGGCAAGATTTAATTTTACTTCTGATTCACCAAAGTTCATGCTTATAACTCTGCAGGTTTTACTGCAGGTGAAATCCCAGCCAGTTTCTGTGTAAAGGTTATTACATTTCATCAAACCAAATGTGAGAGAGAAAAAATATGCTGTTAAATGCCTTTGCATTCCTGATAATAGAGTGGGTGAAGTCAGTGTTTCTGGTAGTGTGAGTAGCAAAGTTTAAGTATCTGCATGTTCTTTAGAGCTGACTCAAATAGATGATGAATAATTCTGTGTTATCAAAAGTATGTACCCAGGAAAATAAAACACTGAAAGTACATGCAGCAGAGAGAAGGAGCACGTGAGTGAAGGGGCACAAAGAATGCATAAGGCTAAAAAAGTGGTTACATGGTGAAAAAACCAGCTGGGCTGGGTAAGAACCAAGCAGGAGAGCTGAAGCTGTGCTGGGTGGATGAGAAAGAAGTGATTCCAAAGGGGTGGATGCTCCAGTGGAAAAGGGAAGAAAACCATCCTGGGATATCGTATTGATGGAGTGCTGCACAGTCTAGACAGGGAGCAGGGGAGGGCTTAGTGGAGCCAGAGCTGAGGGAACGTCACCTGCTGCAGGGGAGCAGCATTGCCTTTGCTGGGGAGAGGGCCAGAGCGGGGAAAACACGGTGAACTGCAAGCCACCTGCCAGAGCTGGGGCAGCGAGGGGATGGGGGGGGAGGGCTGGCAGGGGAACAGGGCAGCAGTGAGGGGCCAAGCCCTGTGGGGCTGCAGCGTGAAGGAGAAGGTGGGAAGGAAGCAGCAGGCAATACTGACATCATGTGGGAAGTCATACCCACAAAATGCAGCTGCTTCTCTCTAAAAGGATCTGTAGCTTTTCACACCTAAGTCATTGTAGGAAATCAATATAATTTCCCTTTTACTGTTCCCATAACCAAGCATCTACTTCTCATTTCACAGGCACCATCAGCTTCTCTCTGTTTCCACCTTGTTTAAGCCTACAGCAATTCCAGACCCTTGGGTACCCAAAAGAAACAATACAAGCCTCTGTCTTAATAATTTACGCCAGAAATGGAAACAATATTCTCGGCTTTAAACAGAAATGGCATCTTCTGGCCTATTTTATGTATTTTTCAGAAGAACAATGTACTTCTGGAGTCAACCACAGTCAAACCAGTTATCCTCAGCTCACTGCACTGCAAAGCAGGCAGGCAGCTGCTGCTTGTGTGCTGCAGGTTTTCCACATGCAGCCTCAGCCTCAAGTCAATAGGACAGTTCTATAGAAAATAGCTCCTGGGCAAAGTTCTTCCCACTGCTTGCATCCCTACCACTGTGCAATCATCTGCCAGGGATGATTTCCAGGCACACCTGCTCCTGGTCCCAGGAGAGGCCAGATGAACAAGGGGTTTAGACCCCGCACTTTGAAAGTAGAAGAGCTCCCTGGGAAGGCTGGGGCTGCACACACACGCTGCCAGCACCCAACAGCTCAGCAGGCTTTGGGGAAGCATGGTTTGTAAAGCTGGAGAGGAACTGCCAGGGACCAGATGCCACAGGCTCACAGCAGGCTGGGAAACCTTTAAGGCAGGGAGGAGAAGGGAAAGCTTCAATGGGCACAAGTGACAGCAAACCAGGCAGTGCATTTGCTGAGTTATGTAACAATAAAAAACCAGCCTTTAAATATTTTATTAAAGAGGAAATCATGCTGGATCTGCCACTGTACGCCACTGTATTAAGATAAAACTAATTTCAACCAACAAGCACACGTACAAAGAAGGCACAGAGCAATACATGTACATGCAGTGTAAAATACAATGGGACAGTTCACCGTAGATGAAATTTGGCCTTCAATTAGACAGAAACTGGTAATGAACTGAAAATGCCTCAACCACAACTTTGCAGCAATGTAGCCCACTAGTCCCTCTTAAGACGGGGCTGTTCATTTATTGTACTTGCTCCTATTGCTGGTTTACAAGAAACATTTGCTTCACAGAAAATCTTTTATCGCTTGCGCTGTCTCCCTCACACACTCAGAGGGGTAAAAAGGTCAACCTTTCAGTTTAATCAAATGCTGCTTGGAGCATCCCCACTTTGCTGAATCCTGGACTTGCAGCCCACTTAGTTCTGTCATTGTTCACATCCAACTTGCCTTTAGTAAGGTGAAAACAAGGCAGGTGTGGAGCCTCCTACTGTGCCACCAAGCTGCAGGTGGCAATGTCTGGTGAAATTCAGTTTTGTTCTCCCTGAGTCTGCAGTCTGGCATTTCTGGAGAAAACCTCTTTCTCTCTTACGAAATATTTTCAGCCTTCCAAGATCTGCAGAAGAGAGAACTATAGGCATAAAACATAACCAGAGCAACACAAAGGTGCCTATACAATGTTTAAGGGTTGTTTTTCTGTAATTATATGTATTTTTGTAGTCCATTTGCAGTCACTGTTAGTCTTCTGCTTTGGCAGGGAGCATGTGAGACTCACATTCTTTTGGTAGCCAGGATCATTTATGTTTCTTGAAGCATGACCATTGGTGGCACAAACCAGCCATCTGGACCAGACACATCCCCCTTGCACACAAACAAGGCTGGGCTCTAGCTGTGTTCCCTCCCAAAGCCCACAGGAACTCACACAAGCCTGCCTGGCAAAAATCCACATAGAGGTTGTCTGGACTGTGGACTTAAATGCAACACAGCCCTGTCTCCTCAAACACAGTCCCATGTCCTCAGTCAAGATGGTCATATAGGACACCTAGTCTGTTCAAAAGTGTTTCTTACTGTCTGCCAGTCCATTAGCACAGTGCCATCACACTTGTTCCACCCCAAGCACAAAAGGCATGTCCTCTGAGTTCTCCAGTAGCCTCATGCTGACCCTGCAGAGCTGATGAGTCCTGTAGATTCAAAACTCCCCTCTAGGAGCCAGTGGCAGGGAAATGCACAGCGAGGCAAAGAAAAGCTATAATGCAAAAATAATATATAATTTTTTAACTTCTATGCAAGAATGGCTTGTTTCAAGCACAGGGAACACCTAAGAGCAAAGAACAAGGCTTTCTACTTCATTGGGTGTTTTCGGTTACTCTGTGCATTACTTAAGCTCTTGGTCATTGGTGAAAACTACAGGTTTTGTTGGAGGGCAGTGACTGGTTTGATGGGAAATCAGTTAGTGGGGATCCTCATGGTGTTATGTCTGGAATATCTTTAGAAACTGTATGAATGACAAACACGCAGCCCATCCAAGGCAAGGACACTTTAATGCAAACAATTCTCCTAAGGTTATAAAAGGGCATTTGCCCAATTCTGCATAATGCCAACCAGAACAAAGCAAAGCAGGATCCAAAGTTAAGCAATGTAAAATTAATAACTAATTATTAATTAAGAATGATCTTGAAGGGAAAAATATTTTTACTTGACAGTACAAAGGGAGAAAAAAAACATAAAAGATTTATCAGTTCATGTTTTTTTATCCTCTCTTGGGAAAAACCAAAACAAAACCAAAAAATATCCCACTCTAAGTTCAAAGCATTCTGAAACTTAAACTTCTACATCTTGAGCAATAAATTCTATGAAATACACATTTCTGCAAATGTTTAAAAGAAAACTCACAGAGTTGTATTTGTTATCATATAAATCATATAAATCATTTTGTTTTAAAGCATGGATTAGAGGAGATTCTGGAAGATGTGGTTGTGTCACACTTGGGGAGACATCCTCATGATGGCTGCAGGTGGAAGTCATAGCCTTCATTCCTCCCTAAGAGAAATAATCACAAATATATGAACAGAGGAACACTCAGAAAATGGACAGTCCAGAAGACTCATACCTCCATGAGTGAGGGTGATGGTGAGGGAAGGCAGCTAACACTGCTGCAGCACTCAGGAACACATATTCAAAATCCATTTTCTTATCACATTGACAGGCCCTATCTGTAAAGAGCACCTGAGTGACAGCATTTCAAATCACACAATATCAAAGTTAGGACACATTTTTGGCAATGTCATTCTGCTGGCTAGTTCAGGTCAAATATACAAATAAGTCTAAGACCTCCATCCCTGCCACCATGGAGGGGTCTGCTCAGCTGCAGCCAAGGTGTCCTCCCCCCACCAGTACCTGGGGAGTTGCTGGCTTTCATGTGGTTGACAACTGGGTTCTGCAGGGGTGTTACAATGCCTTGGTTGGGTTTCTGGAAGGCCGAAATGAGGTTGTGCACTTTCCGAAAGAGCCGCCGGTGGACCCCCGGTGCTGTCTGCAAAGCCGAAGGGGGAGAGGTGAGAAGGGGTACTGGATACCCAGCAGCTGTTCTGGCACACAGGCCTCATCCTCAGAAATGCACACAGCTCCCAGGGAAGGAGCCAGCCATGGATGTGAACCGCCTGATGTGCCAGTTCAAGGTGAGTCAGTGAGCTGCATTGCTCTCTGCTTTCCCCGGGGCATCCCAGCCTTCCTACACTGAGCAGTTTCCAGCAGCAAGGCGAGAGAAAGTTGAAGAGGGACAATTTCTGAATCACTAGAAGAGAAACCCACACTAATTACTCACACTCACCTGCCACACTGATTAGGCAGACTTACAAGTGACCCTTTGCTATTTCTGACCCTGATTTATTCCAGCCAGTGATTTAACCTCCTTACCAATAACTTCTTAGCCTGTATCAGTAGGATAGTTCTATCCTAGAAACACCAATGAGAAAACTTAGAGAGTGACCTGGGCTTACCACAGAGAGGGAGTCCTCACACCACTAAATTGCAGCAAGGACACAGTCTCTTTGCAAACCCTACTTAGAGCATTCAGTACTCGCTTGTGTGTTCATTGGGTATTCCTGTCTACTTCTTGTACAAAGACAGCAGCCAAATGTTATCTTATTTATTAAAAGTGGGAGTCTTTCTATCTCTCTACATTAGCAACTTTTCAAACAGTACAAAATGAAAATACGTGTGCTTTTAATCAAAAATCCGGTGTTTGTGTTAAATCCTTCAGGGTGTTCTCATAAGAACTCTTCACCAAAGTCAAAGAAGGACAAGCATGGGTCCTGTCATCATAGTCCAACTCAAGGGACACTGCTCTCACAGCAGCTGTGAGCTAAATCCAGCCTCCCTGGCATCTTCACACGGGTTGGGATTTCACCAGCACTGCTTCAAATACCCTGCCTCATCCTTGAAAGATGGGTGTGACCTGACTTTACTCAGAGACTAACCAGCCACAGGGAAGGAAGCAGAAGCAGGAAAGGACCAGATGCACCTGGAGTCTGTTTTGGCCTTGGAGGCACACTCTGTGGGGATAAGTTGGACCTAGGCTGCTACATCTAACAGCTGAGGCCAGCGTGGTCTTTGCAACATTTACTTAAAAGTTTCTGCTCCTTAAGGGAAGGGTTGGTATCGTGGATCTGTAGCTAGGATCTTCTCCTTCAGTGAATGCACAGAGAAGCCTGGGCCTTCAGCACACCTATGGTGTGAAACTCACATAAGGCTTGCCTAAAATACAGCCAGGGAAAGCCCAAAAGCCACACATGGAACATCAGTGCAGGTCACAGGCCAGACATTGTAGCAGGACTATATAACATCAGAAAAACCTCACTGCAGATGGTGATGTCACCTGGAGCTAAAGTATGCTGCAGCCTCAGTCAGGGAATTACCCTCCACAGGACATCCCTGGTGTCCTGGAATCCTTTCACAGATGCCAGTGCTTGCCCTGTCACCCTCATACTGCCCTGAAAAACTTCAGTCTTGGGCACGACAAATCCTAGCCCTTACATCAACCACCAATGTCTTACAGAAAGAGTTAGTGGGCACTACTCCCAAGGGTCACACGGATAATTACCTACTCCACAGTAGTGTCAGTCATTTCTACCCCCTAATCTGTTAGGAGCAACCCCAAGAATCAGTTTTGTCTTCCAGAATAGCATCTAATATAGTAATGGCCAAGGAATTATGCCTATCTAGAAACCACAGAATATTTGAAATAAGTGTTCATTAACATGCAAACAGAAATCTAATTATGAATTAATACACATACTACATCCAAAGGAAAAAATCATTAAATAAACAGAGATTAACATCCCAATTTCATCAACCTAAATGTTGTCTGTATTACAAGTAATGTTTTTCTGCACCCAAATTACCAGTTTCTTTCAGATGGGGCAAAATATATTTTGTATCAAGTTTAGGCTACCCTATATATTTTTCACTTATGATTAATTAATCTGGATTAATGAATTAAAACACAGTACACTGAAAATTATTTCTTTAATATTCTGACATTGATGGTACATAGGATAGAAGGAAACAGATTGTGCTTGTCAAATTATAAACCACAATATTTTTGCCATTTAAAATGATGCAAAATGATGCACTATTGCATTATGCAACAGCTGTAATGAAACAGGGAATTAATTTATGAGTTCTAGACTGTCAGAGGTGGCACCAAGACATCTTATAGATGGATGCACTCTAGATCGATTACCATCAATAAAAATCAGACAAGGCAGAAACATGCATAATTTGAATATATTTCATTAAATCTATAATCTATATGAGACAGGATGTAGAAATTTTCAGAAGGGAAATGAGAAATACACACCTCAGCACTCCAGGACCCAGTTTCTGTCTGGGACACTCTGTAGGTATAAACATAACCCTGATGCCTGTGGGGAAAAAGAAACAAAATAAAAAAAAAAATTAAAAAAATTTTAAAAAAATAAAAATAAAAATAATAAAAAATAAAAACCTCAGGCATTTATCATTAATTTCTCCTGATACTTTTTCACAAGAACTACACTGTTATGTGAGAGTCAGCTCATCTGCTCGCTTTTTCTTAAAAATAAATTCGCTTCTAAAGACTCTAGGTAGCTAAAAAACCCACTGGCCAGATGCAGTGATAAACATACTGGGGTTTTTTGGGATGAGAGGGATTGGTCTGACTCAGATCTAGTTTAGCAGTATTCAGTTATTTTAGGTTAAATGGTGGTTTCATTTCAATGGGTTTCATTCCCTTTTCAGAACTTTTATTATTTTTTTTCAGTGACATCCTTTCACTGACACACACCAGAAACTCTTTCCCTGCAAAAAGAAAAGGTATATTTTTGACAGGTAGCATTAATGTTCTGTGACTCATTTAAACGCAGATGTTAACAGAAGCGATGTCATTACTGTAATTTATTTGGAAAGCTATACCCACAAAAAGGAGTTAAATCAATTACTCTTTGCTTCGTCCATAGGTTCCCAACTTTTAAATACTGATAAAAGAGACAGGTAAGAGTATGGAATCATCCTTCTTTTAAAATCAGAGTCTTTGGGGAATAAGGAGCCATAGACTAAAACACAAGGCACAACTCGTGCCAAAGTCACTCTTGCTTCTCTCACAAACCCAACTCAGTGAATGATTTACATGTTAGATTACTACTCTAATATCCAAAAATTTACCTCCAAATCAATTAATAGCGGGTCCATGGGTACAACATTAGTTTAGTATTGATATGCAGACAAAACCTCCCAACTAGTTAGAGAGTGTATGTCTATTATGATTACAACACCGGGCAACATGGGGAGTAAGCCTCTCAAGAATGTGTGCAAAATCCACAAAGCTCTTGCCCTCTTTTATCTACAAAAGTCTTACATATTCAGGTAATCATGTACTATGACCATACATATGCATTTCCTAACCCCACCTAGCCCCACTTCATATTAAAATGAGCTCCAAGTCCTGCACCTGCATAGTTCTTTCTAATTGAGTTGGTGGGTCATGAAATGGGTCAGTAACCTTTTAAGATGATGCCAGGAACCTCTTCCTCATGTTAAACATCATCTTTTTCTTGTTGGCAGGCTCTCTAATCCTTTGGCTGTAATCCAAGCCTCCCTATCCTGGTTCTGGCTGGTTTCTGGGCCCAGGTACAGTTGTGGTATCTTCATCTTCACAATGGCTCATCTTTCTTGCCTCCTTCTATAAACACAACTAAGTCAAGCAAATAATATGTTGCCTTAGCTTGATTAGGACCATCTAATAATTATTAATCCTTCACATAGTTTCAACTACCCCTCTTAATCAAAATATATTGCCTCTGCCTTGCTAGCTACATTCTTAGCTTCTAAGTTCTTTTAACCCTTTGATTCAGTATCACATAAGAAAGATTGTATTGCATTCAAGCAGCATTTGGACTGTGCTCTCAGGCACATGGTGTGATTCTTGGGGCATCCTGCACTGTGCCAGGAGTTGGACTTAATGATCCCGATGGATCCCTTCTAACTCAGCATGTTCTATGATTCTATGCTTCTATTTCACACTACATAGATTTACATGAATACACAGCAGGATTTTAGGGACCATTCTCTATTTGACCATCACTTCTTACTCCTAAGAAAGCAGAAATATACTGTATTTCTTTCCAGTTATGCATAGCATTATAGCTGTTACTACAAAATATGAGAAACCATCAGTGACACAGATGTCATATGATTGAAGTTACTTATGATCTGTGTCATGGCTTCTGGAAAATTTCCTGTTTAAAAGCCATTACAGCATCCTTTGCAAAGTGGTGTCTGGTACGATTTGCCCAAGCAGGAAGTTGTTAAGAGCCGGCACTCTGCTACAACCCCTCAAAGTGGGAGCAAAATGCCTGTGGTGATTTGTGAGTTCTGCCCCCACCACTCGACTCCCACTGTGATCAGACACAGAGGTGAAGGACACAAAGCCATTCTCTCCCATCTGGGCTGCTGCAGGGACAAGCTCACTGTGCACAGCTGAGACACTGCCATCCTCTCCTCAAGTATGGGAATGTGCCTGATACTGCCCCACAATCCCACCACAACTTCATCCACTTCTTCATGTCCACCAAGACAGCCTTTTCCCCAGACTTCCTATATGCCACCAGAAAGACATGAAAAGCAGCTGGCCATGCTGACTTCATGGAAACCCAAGGAGGAAAACTGCCATCACTGCTTTTCCTCTCTTTTTTCCCCAGCAAGCTGCAGTTCATCAGGGATTTGGACCGTGGGAAGAGATGTGAACAACCTGTTGCAGCTGCAGGAGGAGGGAAGAATATGGAATTGCTTTCCTGTCATGGCACCATGATCAGTGGTGTTTGAGGCCACAGCTCAAACCCAGTTGGTTAAAAGCACATTTCTTTAAGCCACTAGATTATATATGTTCTTGTTCAGGGAATCCACTGTCTACCTTTAGGGCCCTCAGACAGCCTTGTACCATCATGTTCTTTCTTAAAGACTGAGAGCTGTGCCTGTGTCATCAGCTTTTCATGATAACATGATGTTCACATAAATCTTTTTTTTAAAAACCACAAGCAGCTTTGCTGTACCTAAGTATGTAGAACACCAGCTAATACATGGTTACTGAAATGAGGATTTCACATGACATTATGTACTGGGAAATACCAGAGAGGTCCTGGCATTTTGTTCCATCTTTCTAAAGTGGGTATTTAACCTTCTCCGCAGTGATTTTTTTTTCAAGTCTCAAAACCATCAGAATCAGTATCTATACATCTAAAACTCATTCTCTTGCCTTCTGTTTTCAATACTACACTGTGAATAAGGGTATGAACAACCTAGTTTTGAGGGTGGCATCCCTGCCCATGTCAGGGCAAGATGGAACTAGATGATTAGATTAACTGGATGAATTAGAGGGTGTTTAAAGTCCCTTTCAACCCAAACCATTTTATGATTCTATGATTCTACTACCCTGGCTTGGTTCTTGGTTTTCCCAAAAGAAATGCTTTTTCCAACTCCCTCAGTCCCTTTAAAATCTGATTTTTCCACAAACAGCACAGTTGTCTGGAAAGCTGCCATTTATTGTTTCTTTCAATGTTTTCTCTATATAAGAGATTGCATGAGTTGAAGAGGTTGAGGGGCTGTGGTACTGTTCTCACCCTGAGCTGTCTGTTGGCTCTCAGCACTCTGCCAAACAGGTTTACTAAACAGAATGAATTGAAAAATAGTGGTCAGATAAAATAATATTCAGTATTGAAGTATGGTGAGATACAAGACAGGCAGCTATCCTGCATTTTTCAGAAAATTACACTGTAAAATATTTCAGCTGAGCACAGGGAAAGCACAAAGGATAGTTCAGATTAAAAGCCCGTGAGGTTCTGAAAAAGGAACAAGAATTTGAGAATATGGATGCTTTGAGAACAGTGTGGAGAATCGGAGGAGAATGACATTGCTATCACAGCCTCGTGAGGGACAAGTGAGAGCTCTCCACTCTCCTGGCAAATGTTCATTGAGAAGGAAAGACTGAAAGGTCTAACAGATTTTACTGTGCTTAAGTTGAAAAACATAACATTATCATCTATTATTGGCACTGAAGCCACCAGGAAAGCAAGACACTGTGTAAATGGGAGATGATCTGGACTTCCACGTCTGCCTCTTCAAAGGCAAAGCACAAAGGAAGGAAGAAGAGGATGAACAGCTAGGTCTTCCCATTCAGCTATTTTCCATTGGGACCTTGGTCCCCACAAAATGAATTACAGCTTTTCTGATAAGCACTCTCCCAATGAATGTGATCTTATCAAAACTTTCTGTCGTGCAGCAGGAAATTACTTCATTACCACTTCAAAGAGTTTTTTACCTTCCATTTACAAGTTATATGATTTTGGGCCAAGTTTACTGCTACATGGGAAAAAGCCTCCCACGAGAAAGGTTTTTATGATTTAATCTACCTAACATGAACTAAGATCAATGCGGGCTGAAGGAAGATCAAGGTGATTTTCTTAAAAGAAAAATTAACTATACAAATTAAAATTGAGATTGTAGAGGACATTACCTTCCAAAGAGTAAAGCATGTAAAACTGGGCAAAAGCAGGCAAAAAGGTTCATTTACTGAAGCTTGAGTGTCAGGAAATGGGAAATTCCCCAGCTAACATGAGAGGACAGCTCAATTGTCTACATTTTACTCTCTTTAGGGCAGCAAAAAAGCTCCTGGAGAGACACAATGTTCCTATATGCAGTCTGATCTCAGTATGTGGTGTACCAGCACATCTTGGAGGACGACCAGTTCATGAAACCCAGGTAAAAATTCACTGAAGGGCTCCCCCATCCTTTCACCTGTCCCAAGGACAGACAGGCTCACTCACAACAGCAAAGCTCAAGGGACAGGAGCAATCATGAATAAACATCTTGATGAATGAAGCTCTATAAATTTTTGATCATAGGCAAAAAATGCAGAAATGCTGGTGAGGGGAGGCAGAAAAGAGTTGTTGCTGTAAGGACAATACCAGATACCACTTATGAAAAAGTGCTTTTGGTCATTAATGACATTTTTATGACATTTCATTTTTTTTTTTTGTCCCCATAGGGAAGGACATGTTATACCAGCTGGGAACTGCACTAACACAGTCTCGATTTCAATACTTTCCCTTGGAAAACTTTGTCAAAGGAACACCTAGGAAAAGCTGTTGTTACAGGAACCACTTTATATTATAGGCTTTTTTCTTTTCTTTATAGCCAGATAAGTCCTCCCAAAGAGTTACCAAGGCATAGTTCACAGATGACATACTGAAACACCATCTGTCTACCTGTCCTCTTCATTCCTCCTTTTCAGCTGTGATCAGACCTGTTAAAGCCGCATTTACTTTAACAGGTGAATGATTACAATCTTCTGCACCATTAAAACAGCCCGAGGACATTAGATGCATGCTGCAGATTAAAATTAATGATGACATTTCAGCTGCATGGTATACTTTAAAATCATTTCCAAATATTTTGCATCTCAGTTGAGGAATTGTATTTAACAAATTTTTATTCATTTTTGAGCCAAATTGAACAAATTAAAAGGGAGAAGGAGAGACAAGGGAAAGTCATGTTGGCAATAAATTACATCAACTTTTTCTTATGTATATATCTTTCTCTTCAGATGTCATTGCATTATGTCAATCAGCTCTTCTTGCCTGGCACATTTACAACCTGACCTTACCTTGGAATTTCACTTTACAACATAGTTTAAGAACCAGACCATGGTGTAGCCTACAAACAGTGGTTCTGATCATTATACTGCCCAGAGCCAGTTTCTTATAACTTTGCCACATTTCTTCATTTCAGACTAAAATTTAATTTCTTAGGTGTTTGCTTCAGCCTTATTTAGGGATGGACAATGCAGAAGGGAACATGTTAGGCAAAACAGTGTTTTTTCCCATATTAAAAAAAAATAATCTTCTAATTGTCAGAGAAGGTGGTGCCTAGTTTTCAGAGTAAGACATGAACTTTGTTTGAAACAATGTATATCTCTTTCGCTCTCTGAAAGCAGTAGTGGCTCTCTAGGCTGCAAGAGAGGCACTCTCTAAAGGCTGTTAGCAGCTGTAGCATCACCATGCCTGGGCTGGTTGTACCATGGGCACACAGCCAAGCAGTGTCCGCAATCTCAAATGTATGTGTGTTGCCTAGCCTAGATTAGTGAGATAAAAACCAGAAGGTAATTTAGTAATTGGGCATTTTGGACAAGAAGTTAGGGATTACATGGGATGGATGTGGAAGGAAAGAAAAGGGGGCAAATATCTATACAAGCTGGGCAAAGAAAGAGAAATGAACATTGAACACCTGACAGAAAGACTAAATGAGTAAGGAAGGGGATATACAGAGGTAAAGGATGAGGGGGCTTGGTCTGGGAGCAGCACAAAATGCTGAAACAACCAGGAACAGAAGATGGATGTTTTGGAAGCCAAAGTTGTATGAAACAAGGAAACAGACCTCAGCAATGCAAGCAAAGTCAGCAAGCTGTGCAGAATAACACTGGGCAGCCTCAGAATCCCTTCCCATCTGCCTTACACTGGGAACACAAAGCTGGGGGGTACTGGAGATCTGGACCTCCTGTGTCACCTTTCTCCCCTGTGAAACAGAGTTAAACTCTTCATCTCTCAAGCAGAGATAGTGCTTAGAAACCACTTAATGCTAAGGAGATGAGTATCACACTGCTCTGGAGAGGATCCCTGCTGTGAAGCTCAAGGGGACTCCATGCTTTTGGAGTAGATGTCAATGGCATGGACCAGATGAGCACAAGCAGGTTGGAGCCACTTCTGCCCTCTCAGAGGTGTTTGTCGTAGGTGCACATCAGCTCCTGAATGCCCAGAGGGCCCAAACTCGGGCAGTTTCCTGGTGGGCAGCCCTAGACAGGGAATGTGGGTGATGGCATGGGCACAACAGGAGCTACAGAGGTGGCAGATGGCTGCCACAAAGCCAAAATTCGTGAATTTAGGGGAATACACAGCAGTGCCATGGAGCCTTTAAGGTTCTCCTCATTCTCTCCGGGAATTTGTATTTTCTGATAAACAGTCTGGTTCCCTCCTTATTTAGGTCTCAGCTAAGTACAACAACTTAGAAATTACCACCCATCGGCTAACTCAAGCTGAAGAAATAGCATTCACATTGAGATCATGTGCAAGACAAGCCCCATGTCTGCAAGAGTGAATAAAATAGGTTAAACTGGTGTTTACATCTGAAAAGCCCAACAGAAGGACTGTAGCTTAATTCACAGCAGCAGAATTAACACTTCTGTCACTGATTTCTGTCACTGATTCCTTCATCAACACTTCTTGTGGGAAAAATTTACCCCCAAATATGACATCAGTAACACATATTAACTTGATGTAATGTTGTAGTATTATAAAGAAAATACATTATCTTGATCTTCTCTTCTGAAATTATTAAAAGCTTAAAAGAGAAAGTTATGTCTTGTGAAATAGTTCTGAATTTATGCAGAGATTTCTGTAGAAGTTTTTCAGTATTGTCACCACTTCAACACTCCTAATCATCTGAAGAAAAGCTGCTGATTTACCTAAAGAGCAAGTCTGTAGCCTTTCTGAGCAGGGTTTGTGTCAGTCTGGTAGAAGGAGATTCCAGCCAAAAGCCATACTTCAAAGAGGAATTTCTTCAAATTCAGAAATAAAGTATGAATTTCTTTAAATCTGAGATGCTAAGTGGAAGGATATTACCTTATGGCAGGCCATTAACACTAAGCTTCATCACTTCCATGATTCAGGCTGTCTACCTTTCCAAGAAAAGTCATTGGAATAAGTGAAGGTCATTAACCAAGTTAGTTATGCTCAGCAAAGACAACACTCACTCTTGTTAGCAGGCACCTGAAATACCTCAGTAAAATTTATCTTTGTGCTATAGAACACTTTTTTCAAAGCTGAAAACAATGTGTGATATTTGCAACAGCAACATTGAATTGAGGGCCTTCTTCTTCTGTTTTAAATTACATTTTAAATTATGATTATTATGTGCAGTGTTATTAAAAATGCAATTATTCTGCCATTTCTATCAAAAATAATATGTAGGAAACAAAGGAAATGCTAAGCTGAAGCTTGCTTGTGATCCTGTATTACACTTTTGTACCGTGCAGATACAGATGTATCTGCTGCATCAGAAACTTTCGGCACATTGCCTTGAACTTGTGCACCGTGGTTACAGTGACAGAAAAAATAGTACACATAAAATCTGACAGGACTGCAGCCTATCCCAGTTGCCATTACTTTTGCTTCAAGAGCTCTAAACAGCTTTCAATTCCAGCTTTTGATTATTCTCCACAATTTTAATGCAGCACAGTACACGAACGGCTGGTTTCAAACAAATCATCTGAACGTACAATTTGACAAGCACGTCGTGTTTGTCTTACTTAAAGCTCTGAAACAACTACTAACATTCTCAGTATTTTCAAGTATATGAATTTTAAAACCCAAACTACAAATGCTTTATCTTTGCCAATTCAGGCATGAGCTGCTTGTTTCTGCATGTGTGCTCATATATCTGTAAAGGAACACAGGGCTTGTGGAACTCTCAGGCATTTTATTTATACATTTTTCAGGCATGGTTTAAGAGGCTGTTCCTCAAAGTAGTCACCGTGTGTCCCGTGTCCCCGGTTGACTTCATTAGGAGCTGTGAGCACAAAGCATTTCTGAGTGTGCTAAAAATGTCAAACGGGGCATTGAGCAAAGAGGAAACCAGACCAGTAAAGAAAGCTCCCTGGAACAATGAGGTTTGATATTAAAACCCTGGTGTACTGTGTGTAGTATCTAACTTGCTTATGGGTAAAACATGTATGTTTTATAAAGCCTATGCATTTCTTCTATACCAGTTTTCAGCAAAAATCTTGCTTTTCAATGCAACTCCAAAAATTTCCAGGAAAAGATTGTGTACCTTTGTTGACATATTAACAACATCCTTAAAGTATATATTATCAATTCGATAACTATATTCATACAATGAAAACCTGGGTGCATCTGGTATTAAAATCTTTGCCAAAATCTGAAAGCAGCACCTCTGTTTGCAAGAGCCCCAGAGCACACAATTGCAAATCAAAACCTTACTACTCTCCCATGCATAGTTTAATTGTGGTCTTAAAATATTTTTGAAAGTGGGTCCTTTGTGCTTTGCCACAGTCACACCAAGAAAATATTCATTATCTCTTTGAAGGCTTTCAGGCACACCATGTGCATATCCCAGCTTCAGAAAGTGGAAAGTGGCATTCAAGGGAGATAAATCAGTAGCTCAGGAGAAACAAAGAGAGAAAGCAGAGTTTTCTAGATGAATGCTCCAACAGGGTCCTGCCTGCTGCAGTTACCCACCTCTATAGGTCAGGTTTTATGCTACTACCTGTCTCTTTTATGCTTGCCCTGTAAAATCAGTGTCAGTCACGAGGGATTCATGAAGTCTTTGACTCTTCTCCTTTCTAAAGGTCAGGGCTCAGCTTTTTAATTGGAAAAGCAAAAGGTGAATGAGCCTGACCATGAACACTGCAGTCCTTATTGTGTGCCTTAAGAGGCTCAAAGCCTGTCAAAATATGTCAGGGCTTTTTGGAGGTGCTTGAGAGGGAGGATGTAGTGGTGATTGTGGCATTACAAATTTATGCAGTTTCTTGGGAAAAGGAGACATTGTTTGAGCAAAAGCAATGCAATGAAATCACAGGACTTGACAATTACAGTACCTGGAGCTGGAAGTGCAGAGCAGCCACTAATGTGAATTCAAGCAGATGATACCACTGTCACCCAAATATATGCTTAATTGCTCTTTTGATAAATATTTCTTTTCTCTTCATGAGAACTGTGCCATGTAATTCCCCTCTGATGGGAAAAGAAACATAAGAAGGGTTGGAACTGGAAAGCTGCAGGGCTTTATGTTTATTTTGATTTGTTTTACTTCCCCAGGGAAGTGGAGGGAGAGGGGAAAGAAGACAGACTGAACATGTCTTGATTTGGAAAATTAGACTATTTTTCTCTTTTTTTTTATTCTAAGGGCAATAGAAACACTACCAGCAGTATAAAACAGATACATTCCCTTTAGAAATTCTCATTGGAAACCTGCAAAATATTTTGCTTAGCTCTGATACTTATTGCAGTATATCTAATGGCTGACCAGCTGTATTTCCCATGTTTCAGAGATCACTTCATTTCTTCTAGCAAATTCATCTTTCATCTGAACTTCACGTATCTATATATTCCTATAGTGATCTTCAGCATGGATTCTGAACCAAAATGTAAATTGATTAATAACTTTGTTATTCCTAAAAATGTTCATGATTAATTTAGAATGAAGTATTTTTAAAAAGCAGAGAATTACTTATTCCATCTTTAATTTTCTCTTTCTTACAGAGTGAATACAGCAACTGCATATTTCCCTCAGTTTTTATCAGAGCTCCCCTACACATGCATGTTTGTCACCTGTTCCATCTCTGCCCATGATGTTCAGACTGGAATTTGGGCAGGTTATGTCCATTGGCTTCTTTTGCCAAAGCTAGACTTAGCTTACTGGAATACATATCTCCATCTCTCATGCCTTCCTTTCCTGCTTCTCAAGACTCTCCACTAAAGTGCTCTGCTTTGGCTAACTTTGCCTGTCAAGGCACTTCTCCAGTTTAAAGCCCACATTTCTTCAGTGGGCTATAAACATGTCATTGTCACCTCAGTGTGGGATCCTCCCCTGATATGAAAAATGTCTCAGTTATTGTGTGATATGCTGTTTACCATATCTGCTATTTGTTACATAATTAATTTAATTGAATATTAAGAAGTATTGGAACGAAGGCTTAATTCTACCATTCTTCAGCCACCTTTCTTTCTGTATCAGTTCATATTCATCATAACATTTTTCATTTAAATTTTATCCAGATTTATCCAAGATTCTATTGCAAATTTCCTGTATAGAAAAACTATTAAGGATCTATGTTCTGTAAGAAGACAGCATAACATTCACCATTATCTTTTTTTTAATCTTTTTTTTTTCTTTTTTTTTTCTGTTACCCTTTTGTTTTTATCATATATATGTTTGAATGCAACATACCTGAAGGCATGAATGGCCCATAATTTCTGGAAGCAATGTGGTCTGTTTCTTACTGAAGTATCTTTTCTTCCAAAGATTGAGGAGCTTGACAGTTAGAAATGCTTTAACTTCTTCCTATTTTCATTTTTCATATTTTATTTAATTTTATTCATTCTTTCAAAGAGCATAAATTACTACTAATATACAAAAAATCCCAACTGATTGTGTGCAACTGAAAGACCTTGTTACGTACCTACATCCTGATTTAGACTGATGGTGGACCTATTCTAGTATTGTCTATCTTATTCAGCATTGTAACACTCTTCCTGACCCTTTCTCTAATGTCTTAGTGTTTCACCTGCACTGAATGACTTCTGAGTATAAGGCTGATATATCCCCATTTCCTCTGATAGTTATTTTAAAAAGATTCTGCTTTTATTGCCTATTCCCATCACAGGAATCATAGCACTCTTTATCTCTTGCTATGTCTATTCCATTTTCATTTACCTCAAAATGCTTCTTATTTCCCATTTTTCAGCTTGCTGTTAAGGTATTTGTTGGCAGGAGCACCTAACTTGGTTCACCTGATTTCATGAGAGAAGAAAAAATACATCCTCTGCCACAAAAATTTTTCCCTGAGAAGAGGATAGTGTATTTTTGGATTGTCTATAACCTTCTTGCGTGTCTCCATTTACTGGTCTATAACAGGAAGATAATGATGCTCACCGAGGGCTTAATTACATATTGTCAGAAATGTATTCAAGGGATTTGGGGAAAACCTGTCTTGGGACCCTTCTTCTTCTTGTGTTTTTTTGCCAGGTACCTGAATTCCCTGTTAGCTAATTTCATGCTGGACCTAAAAGGGTTTTCTCTAGTGCTCCTTCTCCTACTGAAGTAAGGCATAAGTGTCATCTTTGTTCTTCTGATGCAATGGTAGTGTCACCAGGACTTCCATGAATTTTGCCAACAGTAGGGTAATTAAATTTCCCCATTAAAATGAGGTCCTATGAACATAAAGACCCCCAGCTCTCCCAGGGGAACCTTTACCCTCTCTCTGACAGACCATCCCATCAGATCTCTCCCTTTTCATCCTATTTGATGAAACATTATTGCCTAGTTTGTTACCATCAATATTTCATGTGCATTACAGGTAGTTTGCTCACAGCCTCATGGCTCGTGGGACTGAGAGCAACCTGAACAAAGGCACATTCTGGATGGCAGCACTTGGTGCCACTTTTCCCAATGACAAGGTCATGGGGATGCTGCTGAGCACACCCATGAGCACACTAGAGAAGCAGGAGGGCACAGGCAGAAAGCAAGAGGGTTATCCAGCACAAAGAGGCAGTACACACCATCCTGAGCCAAGTAGCCTGGCACTTCTCCACGGCACCTTACTTATCCTTCCCATGTGCCTGCCTGCTTTCTCTTTATGGCTTTTTGCCTGTAGGAAGCATGGGCTCTGCAAGGCAAAACCTGCTCCTCTTTTGCTTTGCAAGGGACCCCACAGCATTTATTGCACCCTTCTGTCTTTAAGTCAAGGTGAAGGAGCCAAAATTCTCACTCACGTAAGCAGATGGTAACATTAGAACACATTTTCTTACGGGGATATCCCATATTGTGGAGGACAACGTTGGAAACCAGCTGCCACCCGGCCAGCCCCTGCCAGCCCCGCATTTCCCCCGCCGCCCTGGCTCCCGCACTCACAGCACGCAGAGGCAGTAGACCCCCGGGATGCTCTCGCTGTCCCGCAGCAGGTAGCTGCCGTCCGTGCCCGCCGCCAGCAGCAGCTTCTCCCCGGCCTCTCGGGTGATGGCCCCGTGGTAGACGGGCACTGTGTCCATGCCAGGGCCGCCTCCTGCTGCAGCCGCTCTCCCTGTGCTTGGCGCTTCCTCCGACTGTGCCTCAGCCGTGCGCTCCCTCAGCCTCCCCGTCTTGGTGGCAGATGTAAACAGGATGTGTTCGCACCCCTGAAGCCTCTGCACGGGGTGAGAGCACTGAGGGAAGAGTGAGGAACGAACACAGAATTTTTGTGGGTATTTTTTTCCTTTGCCCCTTTCTGTTCTCCTTTTACGTAGGCTATAACACCCTGGCACGGTCACAGCTCTCCTGCAGGGGTGTCATGTCACATCCACCCGCGGCCATGCGGCCCCCGCTCAGCAGGGATGGGGCTGATGGCCGGGGGGACAATGGCTGGGACAGGGAGCGCAGGACCAGGGCACTGCTGTCAGCGGCTGTGCCAGGCACTTCTCTCTTCTGGTGTTAACTCAACGGAATTACCATCCCGAGCAGGGATTATTTTTTAACCTCTTGTTTTTAAAATCCCCAGGTATGAAATTAGAGGACGTGAGCTGACCTCACTGTCACTGTCCCACCAGACCACTCACCTCAGGCTGCAGGTGCGAGCACAGCCCCTGCTCCACGCCAGCTGCTCCAGTGCCCACAGACAGCAGCCCCAGCTGATTCACCTCAGAAGGGAGAGTTTTCAAAGCCTTTGGTGCTGTTTCATCACTGTTGATATCGGGGTGGTCATTACTCCCACTTGGAGGCAGGCAACAGCCTTGGCACACGCAAAGAGACCGCCCACATTTTCCTGGATGCCGCTGCTGCCACTGCTGCCTTCATCTGGGGCATGAGCTGGCATCCAAAATCCAGAGCCATGTCTGAAAGAGCCATTTCTCTTCACCTGCTGTGTCTGACGACATTTTCTCAGTATACTTGTCAGTTGAATGTTCCCACATGCACATGCAGGTCTGTTTGCAAACAAGCTCTCAATGTGCTCTATACCCCCACAGATATTTCCACCCCACAGATAAATCCACCCATGGAAAAGCTAAGCATGCTTCCCTGCAGTTATGGCCACCAGGTTGGCTCCACGAGGCTGCAGCAAGCTTAGGGCTAAATTGATCCCTAGCATGAGGCTGCCATCCTCCCTTAAAGAGCCATATTCCCACACCTGTGTGCATGAGCAAGAAGTCAGTAAAATATAGCAATAAGTATGGGTTGTGGTTATGATTGACTGCTTTTAAATTGAGTTTACTAGCACGACAAAGCAGGATGAAATAATCTCATCCAGGTACTCACAGATGCTGTGTCCTTGTTGAAGTTAAGGGTAGGTGAAAAAAATAGCTTTTAAATACACACAATTCAGGAAAAGAAATTAAATTTTAAAATTGTAAAAATAATGGCTACTCTGTTTAAGTTTCAGTCAATCAAAGTGTTTTCTCTCAACCATTTCACAGTGCATGTCTTTACATTTTGATCTTCAATATAGTTTTTCCTTGGAAATATTTTTTTTCAAATTAACTTTAGTTTTTCCTTTGGAGGGATAGGCATTTCTGATCAGGGTAGCTCATGCATGGGGCACTGCACAAAGTCGCTGATGGCAAAGCTACAGCGCTTGGAGGCCAAGAGCCTCTTTCCCCACAGGGAGACCCTGGCAAGTGACTGCGCCCTTGGCTGGCACTGAGATGCTGAGAAAGCTGCAGAAACCTCAGCTGAAGAGAGACTGAAAACTCCCACCACCAAGTTTATGGCCTTTCTATCTCATTATGCAGGTATTCATTACCCCCTTTAGGTGAACCTGGGGACTCAGACATCCTGCTTGTTTTTTTAAACCAGTTGTTAAAGTATTTGCACATAAAGTAGCTGCTGCCTAGTGCAAATCTGATTAATGTGGATGGCAACAAGCTGTAAAACTGCTGCCTATTTCTCCTCATTTGGGTGCTCTTGGGGATTTCATCCAACTTTCCCATTTCTTAGCCTATTCTCAATATTAATAGCTGATTCCAGAAAAAGTATGTGTGTAATTAGCTGGAGAGGAAAACCAGCCAGAATCATTTAATTCTGCAGTTTTCATTGTCCCACTGATCAGATTTCAACTAAAGAAAATCATAAAACTTTCCACTGTGAGACCCTTTCCTAATGTGGAATCACCACATTACCCAGGCCAACCTACATTCTCCAGCACTTGGATGAAGAAACATCTATTACTGTAAAACAGCTGTAAACACAAAACTTCACTCATCTGGTTAAGAAATCCATACAACTCCAGCTATTGACCTCAACCCCAGGCTTCCATACAAATCCCTTTATAGCCCCACTGACTAGGGGAATTGCAGCTTTTAAGAAATCATAGAAATGCTGGTTTTGGGAACAAGGGACAGTAACACAGAGGCACCAGTCAAGGACTGAAATGGTCCATGCCTTAAACATCATTATGAAACAGTTTTGCCCATTACAGCAAAAACCTGTATAAAGACACTACAAGCACAGAAGCCCACCCCTCCTTGAAGATGCCTGACTGGAACTTTGGACCTTGAGTTAAGCCGTGTAGATAAAATGGAGGGGACACTATTGTTCAATAATCTCAGGCTGAGGGAGAAGAATGCATCCACAAGAAATCCAAACCCAGCAGCTGCGCTAAGGATCATCTCTGTCTGGTTTGGGGTGTGGGAGACCACAGCCTACAGAGGCCAGCTTTACACAGACCCCCCCCAACCAAGGGTAGGGGCACAATTTTTTTTGTGCATGGTGTAACCTCTGGTCAGAGGCACTGAACATCCATCCTCCTTTACACAAATAGGCCCAGCTATGGAATCCCCAACCCCACAGGCCACATGCATGGGACATCTACATGGGAGGCAGCTGCAGGGTTGTCATAATTCATCAAAGACCCTCAAAGACCCCCAGACTCATTGCTGAGGCCTTGCACCACAGCATTGTATGTGATGCAAAGTGATGCAACAGATCTAGAGCCTGCTGGAAGAGACTAACAAACTGCCCCACTCCCTGGGGGAGGTACCTGGGCATTCCCGCCTGGCCTGAGCATATATTATTCCATTGGATTCTGTGGTTTTTGGGGGACCCTCACCACCAAGAAGACTAACTGGAGAGGATCAAAGGAACATCGTTGGGATCCAGGGAGTGGTGATATTTTCTTTATTCTGTCTCTGTCACTCTCTTTCTGTCCCTCCCCCCATCTCTTTTCTATTTCTTTCTCTTCCTTTCTCTTGCTCTCTCATTCTCTCATACTTACTATTAAATAAAATCCATACAATTGACTTTGGCATATGGTCTCATTTGCACCTTAATTCAGGCAGAGGCTTTTCTAATAACTGTAAAAACTAGACCAGAGAGCACCAAACAGGATAAACTAAACCAAAGGACATAGGAGCTTCCTGGGCTGAGAAAAGAGAAACCATGACATGCTAACATAGCTCTGTACCACACTAGTGAGGCTGGAGGAATGTCCCCAAACAAGCCATCTTCACTGCAGTTTGGCATCCAGTCAGATGCATACTGACTGCTCTGGATTTCATCCATTTAATCTTGTGGATCTAAAGCATTGTTTGCCATCCTATTTCACACTGCTGCATCTATGCCGTGGAGCTGAGATGCCAAAATGAAGCAGCAGGCTTGGTAGCATAGGAAAGTGAGAGAGAATTGAGGGTCAAAGGGATGCTGCTCTCATTGGGATTATGTACCCATCCTCTTCCACGGAAAATGGTGATTTCTTTAAGCACCCAAGCACTGCCCTGTAGGACACTGCACACTTGTCTTGTTTTGTTTGGAGACTATTCAGCATATTTTGGACACCACTGTTTTGTGCCTTCCCTAAATCAGTCCAGCTAGCAATTCCTGCAGTATGCTCTAAAAAATACATGAAGGAAAGGAAGTACTTAAGAGTGCTCTGAAATATTTGGTCATGAAAAACAGGCATAGACAGACTTCATAGACCTCTTGGGTCATCAAGTCTACTTCTCTGCTATCTTAGCCAAACACATCATTCAGAAACTCATTTAAGTCCATCTTAAAAGTAGTTTGGGATTTGTTGTTGTTTTTTCCACTGTTCTCACTGGAAAGCAATTTCAGAACATTGCTATTCTGTTGTTTGGAAACCTGCTTCCAGTTCCTATCCTAAATTTATTCATGACCAATTTATGCTCATTTGTTCTTGTGCCAATGTTGTCCTTCAGTTTAAATAGATGTTTTCTCTTCCTAGAGCTTATGCCCCTGCGGTATTTATAGTGGCTTCCCTCAGCATTCATTTTGCCAAATTCCTCTGCACTGCAGGCTCTCCCTTTTTCCATGGTCACTCTAATCATCTTTTTCCACAGTTTCCCAAAAGTGAAGAGAATCATTTGTGAATAGTGTGCACTATCCTGGCTGATTTCAAACACTTGCCTCATACACCATTACAGGTGTTTCATTACCCTGGTGAAAATACCTAGATTTGTATCTGTATTTTCCCTTCCTTAGTGTTTTCTTACCTATGAGCATGGTATAGTAGAAACCTGACTAACAAAACCCAGATGCACAAACTGGCAGTCAAATGCTTCTGAATTTTGTCTAATTTATCCTATTCTCAAGGTCACTCAGTTCTTCCTAAATGAGAGTGTTATTCATCTCTGCAGTGACAGTGCCTCCCTCCCTTATGCCACTGGTAAATTCCATTAGCATACACTTATTTTTTTATGGGATCATCATTAATTAAAAATGTTAAATATTACTAGACCCAAGACTGATGTCTGAGAAGCCTTACTACCTTCCCTCAGTACTGATCTCCTCCTACCCTCACATTCTTACTCACTTTTTGATTTCTGTCTTTATCTCCCCTTTTAGGTAATAATTTCCCACATGGCACTGTACCAAATGCTGTACTTAAGTTTAGATAATCAGCTGTAAGCACTTCCTTTGTCTAAAAAATCAATTATGATGACATTTCAGGTGCCGGAACTTGTAGAAGTACTTGAGAAGTGGCAGTAGGGAGAGAGAAAATGAAATTATCTGAAGTTTTTTTAACGCCTTTTGAAAGATTTGGGCTGATTTTCATTTTCAGATGAGCTGCTTCATTCATCCCTAGCAATGACATTTTCATACATTGTTGAATTTTATAACAATTCTGAATATTGTAACATTAATGCAAGACTATCATTAAAATTCTCAGTTATTGTTATTTGACTGGAAATAAGAATGACCTTCAAGACCTTTATGAAATTAATGCTACTGCAGAACTGTTATAGAAAGGCCTTGTATAAAGGGCTATAAAGCAAGACAAAAAGCAAACTACCTGCATTAGTAGCATTGCTGATACAACAGGGTTATCAAAAATGCCATGCCTGTAGAAGTACTGAAAAAGCACCTTCAAAACCAGGAGCTTTTGTAAAGTTTTGGACAAAATATCTAGCTGATAAAATGCCACATTAAAACACAGCTAACATTAAATACTATTTTCACTATTTCATGTCACTTTCATTTTTAGTGTAATCTGAAAAAATATCCAGAATGGTATAGAATAGTATCTGCAGAGAGATATTTGCTATTCCCATAACAAAATAATGCTGAGATTCAGAAAAACATTGGTTATTTTAGAGTATCTGCAGAGTCACCATTATCATGTTTCCTTTTTGAGCTGAAATGAAAGAGATTGAGAAAAGCAGTCTACAATTAGCAAATGTGTGATTAGCTGCAAGGTTCTGGGCATCAATGCAGAAGGAGAAGACAAAGAACTTGTGGCTTAAAATTCACAAATAAGCATGTATTTATACAGTCTCCATGTTAGTCATCATATTCTATACGTGTAGCTTGGGAAAAAGAGGGCAGAAATGAAAGCTGATTATAATAAATAGAGTTTGGATATAGGTTTTGATTCCAGGTTTATATTCTGGGACACAAACATCATTCATATTAAGAAAGGCCATCCTGTGTTTAGCCTGGAGCAAAGGAGGATGCCCTCTTGCCCTCTACAACTCCCCAAAAGGAGGGTGATGGAAGGTGAGGTCTCTTCTCCCAGGTAACAAATGACAGGACAAGAGGAAAGGCCTCAAGCTGCACTGGGGAAGATCTAAATTTGATATTAGGAAAAGTTTTTTTCATGGAAAGGATGGTCAAGCATTGGAACAGACTGCCCAGGGAAGTGGCACCATCCCTGGAAGTGTTCAAAAAATGTGCAGACATGGCACTTGAGGACGTGATTTAAAACCGTGAACATGGTAGTTGGTCAGGGTGGTTGTAGATCCACGCCTTTTCCCCCTTTAAATCAAATGTATAGCCTAAGGAAAAACTTTACCTCAGAATATTCAGTCCTCAAGATGCACATTAGCTACTATGAGAATTTCCTTATGGTGCTGGGAACTTGAGAAAATAAACTTTCTCATCACCTGGAAATTAAGTGTTTGGTGCCATCAATCAGAACTCATTGTGGAGAAGAATCAAGAATTCAAAAGGTTGTGGACCTTTATGAATGAAACTCATCAACAATTGTCTTCTGAGCACAGGTAGATGCCCAAAATGCCATAAATGATGACATTTCACTGAATTTTAACAGTATTATTTCCTCTGCGTAGCCTCCCTGCTTACCTGCACAGTTGTTTTGAATGTTTTGTGAGTGAGATAACACTAAAATTGAAAGCTACGTCATATAGGTGAAATTCATATTAAAATCATCTGTGTTTTAATGTGGTTTCTTTTGCCAGTTAATATTTAGTGTATCTTCCTTCTGCAGAAGCAGTGCAAGAGCGGGCTATTTTGCAGGTGCATGTGCATTGCCAAGCAGAGATGCTGTTTCTGATAGTATCGACGTAAGAAAATCTACTCAGAAGCTTGAATCTTTTTAGTTTTTGCTATTACACTTTCAACAACTCTTTCCTGTAAAATTCGGCAATGTGCAGGCAGTCATCAGTATTAGGCACCCAGCTGCTTTGAAGCCCAGGAGCTCCATGTCTTTATGATTTAGCTGAACCAACTTCAAAGTTGTCAGGGCTAAATCACACCAGGGTACTCTCAGGGCAAAGCAAATGTCCACGCGGGATCTCTTCCTGGATCCGTTCCTGTGCAAGCAAGTCAGCAGTTGAATATTCAGCTTTAGAAACCAGATTTCCACACCACACACACACAGAAGCTCAAGTTGATTTGCTGACATCACATGAGTTTCTAATGGATATTTATCTGAATTACAACAGCACCATGCAATTAGGCATAAATAAAGGCCTTTCTTCTGGAGGGGAGGAAAGTTTATCAATTCTGAACCATATGCAATTGCGTGTCTAATCTCTGCCTGCAATTATTTCAAATGTAGATCCAGATGATAGCATTTATATTCATTCTGAGATTCATTGAGTTTGAGGCCAGAAGGGATCATTATACCATCTGGCCTGACCTCCTGGATGCCACAGACCATTACATTTTCCCAATTACCTCTATATCAAGCCCTGTAACATGTGTTTGACTAAAGCATAACTATTTTTGACTAAAGCTTATCTCCCAGTAAGGCACCTAGTCTTGATTTGGGGCCATCAAGAGGAGAGAATCCACCACTTTGTGAGTATTTTGTTCCAATGGCTAAGCACGCTCACCATTAAAAATATAGGTCATGTTTCCAGTTCAAATGTGTCTGGCTCCAGATTCCATCCACTGGATCTCATTACACTTTTCAAAGCTAAGCCAAAATTATCTTTGACACCCATTATTTTTTTCCCTAAGTGTGTTTATTCCCTGGAGTCAAGTCGCCTCTCAAGTGTTTTGTTTGTTTTTTTCCTAATAAGCTTTGGTGAACTCTGAAAAATCACAGGGCAAAGTTGTTTTTGTAGTCCTTCTGTGTACTTTTATTTTGTTTTACTTGGTATCTATTTCAACAGTGCCCAGATCTCATGGTGCCAACGATGCACACAAGGAGCACAGGAGTCTCTGCCACCCTGGCAGCACATCCTGACCTGCTTTCCTGTTAGGAAGTCTATATTATATCATACCATATCATATATCATATCATATCATATCATACCATCTCATATATCATATCATATCATACCATATAATATATCATATCATATCGTATCATATCATATCATATCTCATTTATAATTAAGTTTCTCCTTCCCAGTACCCAGCTGTAGGGTGATGCAAATGACACTCTGCTGAAGGTTCATAAATACAGAATTCAGAATGTACCAGTTGATCCCAATGGGAGCAGTTTATTGTATAATCCAGGTTTCTTTTATGATGGTTCTCACCTCCTCATCGCATACTATCAATTTGTGGTGATGCACAAACAGCTTCCCCTGAAACCAAACATTGCTCATGGCAAAATAAAAATGTGGTCTGTGCACATTTCTGTATCCAGCTAAAGTTCCTAGCATTTTGTGATTCCAATCATAAGTCTACCTGTAACAGCATAAAGGGAAAATATATGGATGGGAGGTGTTAAGATTTAGGTTGTTTATTAACCAAGATTAAACTAACTGTTTGAACAGATAGTTCAGTACAGCCCAGGAGGTATTCCCTTATTGGACTGTGATTTTTCATTTCATGAGTTGTTCAAAAGCTATTGTGGTGATATTCTATTGGTTTCAGCACAGAGAAATACACACACATACTTGCACTGATTATTTTATGTAGACACCAAACATGCCCTCATTGCATGCTTGCTTCACACACCAGGTTGTCACCAAATCAGACACAACCTCAATAAGGAGAAAAAAATACCATACTCTGGTTATAATGATAGTTCTTGTAAAGTTTTGTCTTAGTATTTTGGGAACAGCTTGCTTTTCTGGCCTACATCACAGACTTCAGCAATAAGAAACATTTTATTTCTGTACAAAAAACCCCAAACCAAAAAACACCGAACTAACGTGTTCATGTATACACATACACACACGTGGAGCTTATGCATTTTAAAAATGCTATGCGTATTAAATTTCTTTTCTTTTTTCTGGCAGATGCTGTAAAATTCCCTCATTAAATGTTATCTTTTTCTCACTGACAAAAGACTACAATAGAGTTATTTTGCTTCAGCCCAAGCCAGAAATCTTGCACTGGACTCAGTGTCAGGCAATACTATCTGCTCATAACCTATACAAATACTAAGATGACAGTAGTTCAAATCCTGTTCTGATTGAAATCAACAGCAGAGCTGCCCTGCTTGTAATGAGAGCATGAGCAGTGAAACTTGTCTTGACAGACAACAGGAAACATGGGGTTTTTCGGAGAGCAGCAATCTTTAGGCAAGGGCTACCCAGCATTAGAGCACAGATTAGCAGAACACTGCAGATCTGGTATCCCCAAGCAAGGCATTGAAAGTCTGTGAGTGGACTAAGCCCAGGTCCTTTTAATTTCACTATTGATTACAGACTCAAATACACTGAAAGAAAAGAGCAAAAGAAATTGAGCTGGCCAAGACACCAACATTTACATGGCCATAGGAGACTCTTACTCCTTATATCACTGACACAGCTCTGTGCATTTAAGGCCATTCCCTGAGGCAGATGAGGGTTTTTCAAAGGTTAGAAGCTAAGCAGATGAAGTCTGGGTGATGCAGAGGATCCACATAACTTTGGGTCACTGCTTTCCATCTGTAACAGATGGGTCCCCTCTGAGAGCCAGCAGGCTCATGCAAGAGCCTGCAGGAAGCCATTCCCCTTGGCTGGCATGCCTTGGCAGCCCTGTTGGTTGGGAAGCCTTGTCCCAGGCATGGCTGACCCCTCCATGTAAGAGGCAAGGTGAGCCAGAAGGACAAGATGAGGAAGAGTGCATGGGATACAAACCTGTCAGAGTTCAAGAAGCATTTCGACCACACTCTCAAACACATGGTGTGATTTTTGGGGCTGTCCCCCACAAAGCCAGGAATTGGACTTGTGATCTTTGTGGGTCCCTTCGAACTCATGATATTCTATGATTCTGTGTTGGCTTACTACTGTATTTTAAGATAAATAAAACTGTGTCAGGCACAAAGACACACAGTCTTCAAGGCTGAAAGGGAAGCCTCGCCTTTGCCTCCCTTGATATGTCTCTTGGTCCATGGGTAATAAAATCTGAGATGGCAAAGGCAAGTGGGGAGCAGAAAAAGCGAAAAGCACCAAAAATGTCATACTTCCTCATGTCAAAGGGGAAGTTTTATTTGGAGCTGAAACTTGCTGCTTGACTTGGCATAACACATCCATGAAAGGTTGGTATCAGGGCTGTGTAGGTGGGTCCCAAGTCCCAGCCTTGGTAGAGACCCACCCTGAGGCTGCTGCCCTTGCGGGACTGGCTCCTTACAAGCAACTATAAAGTATTTTGAGTACTTGAGCCATGTTTTATTTGTATGTAGTCAACATGGCTGTCATGGGGATGGTGTCTAAATACCCTGATGGTGTTTGGGACAGCATTTTCATCCTGACCTCCCTGCCTGGTGAGACCATATTCCCCTCTTCCTGGGACCTTAAATCTGCAGGTACTGACAGTCATTTTGCTGGGGGAACTGTCACCTAAAATATCAGTGAAAACCCTCACTTCTACTGGTACAAGGAAAATGTGTATGAAAAAATGAGAGACTAGATTGGTTAGATACCTTTTTTTTTTTTCTTTGCATAGTGCTTATCACAAATCCCCTCACAGCAAAAAACATTAGCTGTGTTGGAACATTTTGCACTCAGGCTTTCCAACCTGTAGTTCAAAAAATGTAAACATCAGGCCATTAAGATTTAATAGCTTTTTATATTCTCTGTGGAAGCTTTTACTATGAACTATTCATAAGCATGCTCAGGGTTGTCCAAAAAAAACATTAGGGCTTTGCATACAGAGGAATGGATGTGCTCAGGAACATCTTCAAGTACCAGGTTCCAATGACCTGCCCTCAGAGAGACTCCAGCCCTCCAAAGAGAGCCCAGCCCACTGGTCTGGGGCAATGCAATGGCAATGGGACACTCAGGGACCACACTGGTGCCAGCTGAGGAAACTGTGCCAGCCACGTGGGCACATCATTCTGTGGTAATAAATGTAGGTGTTTGACTTCAATTTCCTGCTCTTGTTTGACAGATAGAACAGGCAGAAATCTCTGACCTGAATTATTTTCCTACCTCAGAGAGCTTCTCACCAAATATTAAGGAGTTTTCCCCCACACAGATTGTATTGCAAACTTTAAAGTAAAATACAATTTTGATTTTAGTTTCATTTAGTTTGTTTTTACATAAATACTTGTCTTCCTGTATTGTTGAAACACTTTCTTTACTATTCTTCCTGCAATATTTTCACCTAAAATTTGTAAGACACAATAGAATAAACCTGTCAGACTTTAGGGTGTTTTATTTTCATAACTTCTCTAAAATTTCCTCTGTTTTTACAAAAATTTCAGCAAAGTAAACTTAACTTTTATATTCTATGATAACATGTGCATACTTTAACTGAAAAACTACTGATAAAATACTGAGTAAAAAAAGGAAAAACCAATAAAAGGTCAGAAATTAGAGAATTCTAGATAGCATATTGTACTAGTTTGAAATCAAACCAGTGAGAGATCGCAAGTCAGAATTATAATTTAATAGGAAAATGATAAAAAGAATAAATGCAATGATATCAAAAACACTGACAGAGTCAGAATACAGCCTGGAACCCTGTTAGGGTGATGGTAGTCGTCCAGATGAGGTGGTCTTGTTGAAGCGTGATCCTCTGG